>NC_136945.1:10109203-10196703 GCF_949987615.1 Pollachius pollachius | reverse complement strand
ATTGCAGTTACATGCCCACTTGATGCTGTTGATTAGAAGGACACTCATCGGCAGGCGTCAGATTGCTTTTTGTTTTGTAGTGCTACTTTGAATACGGAGGGCCAGCCAATCGTTTCCATTATTTATTCTTTGCTCAGTGCTCGTGAAGTGTCAATATACATGTATTCAAAAATATATCAGAATTTCGGCTAAGGTTGCAAAGCACAAGTTGTTTTGAATAAAAGCACATCGAGAAAATCAATTGACCATTATGAGTCTAAACGAAAAAGTTCACATTGTTATTGTTTCTGAAATAAATAATCAAACATCCAGGATCCCACGTCTCAATGACAAAAACAACAACAACAACAATGTAATAACAACACCCTGGCCATCTTCTGTCCTCTGTTCTTGTTTTCCATCTGGCGGCAGCAACCATGCCAGCATCCGTTGCTGTCTGTGTCCAGCACTGAAGGTGCTTTCTCTAGAGGCGTCCTTTTACTAGTAACATTAGACTCCATGGATTTAGCTGACGCCTTTGTCCTCAAAATGTCATCAGGTAAGCAAATGGCTTCAAATGATACACTAAAGAAACAAGAGACAGAGAACGTTTTGATTCCATTATTCTTTGTCATCAGCCAGAAGAGTTTTCCCCCTGCGACGGTGAAGATATGTAGGTTTGTAGCTGTCCTAAAGTCAGTGGGGAACTCGTTCCACAACCGTGGAGCCAGGACAGCAACCAATAGAGATGCAGTTGAGCCACAGCTGGGGGACCCCCTCGCAGTGAGACGAAGGATGCCGTTTGGTAGTCATAGAGCATAGCGGACACTCTGGGGTATATGGTTTGATCATGTACTGGGGGGGGATGAGTATGAGCCTATTTGAAGCCCGGTAGTCAAGTACCAGTGCCTTGAATGGGATCCGTGCAGCCACCGGTCGCCATAGCACTGTGCGGAGGAGTGGTGTGTTGTGAGGGAGAACGAGGGTAAGCTGAGGAACAGGCAGGCTGCTGCATTCTGGATGAACTGCAGGGGTCGAGTGGCCCTTGCAGGCCAGAAGGGAGTTGCAGTAGTCTAGACACAAGATAACGAGCCTTGACGCTAACCTGCCTGGCCTTCTGGGACAGGGAAAGCCATCCGTTTTCACTCCCTCCTAAAGCAAGGGTTTGATTCAACGAGAATCTCTAGGGGATGGTGTCTTTTTATAGTGAAGTCAAAGCGTTACAAGCATCTTTGTTCCAGATATTTCTGATGTTTCATAATATTTTCTCATTGTAGGGGATTATGAGGGTCCACACTATTGAGAGAAAAAAGTATCCTTTATTTGAAACTGCGACATTGGAAAGTGAACCATATGTATAATTAATCTTTTAATAATGAAAAACTAGGCAGCTGATGTATTTATTATGAATTAAACAAGGAAATAAATGACCAATCTCATGAAATCAAATTTACTCATCTTTTTTGTATAAAAAATGATATTTCCCCCCCGAATTTTTTTCTCTCTCTCTTTCTTTCGCTCTCTCTCTCTCTCTCTCTCTCTCTCTCTCTCTCTCTTTCTTTCACTCTCTCTCTCTCTCTCTCTCTCTCTCTCTCTCTCTCTCTCTCTCTCTCTCTCTCTCTCTCTCTCTCTCTTGGTAACATCATGTGCGGAACGTGTGCAGAGGACAATCTTGCTTTGGATTTCGTCACAACACAAAAGAAAACATGTTTGTTACTATATACAGTCATATACATAGTACATAGTGTACGTACAGCCTTTTCAACCGGTTGTCCCTGAAGGCTACATTACACTGTAGGTTTCATTTGTAGCCATGGCAGGGATTCATGGCATGATATTATTATTATTATATTGTGTCTTGGGTTTACAATTGCTGTAATGCTGTCTGATTTTATCCATCACATAAAATTGGTTGTTCATGGGGGGAATTTATCACATAACCTTGAAGCGTACGGTGTAAGTGTTGATAATAAATTTAATAAATAGTAAGCATGCCGTTTAAACTCCATTTACAAATATCAAAGGACCAAAAGAAAGGGTGGGATGAGGGAAGTAATGTGTGGATGGAAAATGAAGCGTGTGTAGGTTCATCTGCGCATGTGTGTGTGTTTGTATGTGTGTTTGTATGCGGGCGTTTGAGTGTGTGTGCGTGCGTGCATGTGTTTCACAAAGAACTCACAAAGGATTCCTCCCATGAGAGTAAAAGATTGGGAAGATTATTTTTAAATGGGACGTTATATGCAGGGTCTGCTAGGAATCCAAAACTAGTGTTCCTCTTAAGCAATATGCAGAGAAACGCACAGAAACATGAGGGATAGATGGTATGTTAATGTTTTCTTCTGCTTCACTTAGTCTGCTGCACACTGCACATTGGTGATGCAAATATTGCAAATTGGTGTCTTGGAATCAAACCCTGTGTGGATTCAGGGGACGTTGACGGAATAGGCCTCCGCTTGCTTGGTGAACCTATGCATTTGTAATGTAGTTCAGAAAGTATGTCAGCTGACACATATACATCCATATGGTCCGTATTGGCTATATTTGTATTGAGTGTTTGACATTTTGAGTTGATCGTATTTGTGGGACTGTGTGTGTTACAGTAATCAGATGTAAAGACCATCCAACACATGAGTCTTCAAATAAATCCACAGATCCAGGTGACATCACTTCCCTTTCTATCTCTGTGTTCTGCAGCTGGTTTTAAATATATCTGAGGAACATGTCTTGTTGTAGTGGCTATTTATTGACATGCAAACATGTCGTTTACATATCCCGATAATGATGGTGCTGGAGAGGGGCTGAGTGTTCGGACCAGATGATGTGGAAAAAACACAAGAAGCCGAGCATTGCTGAAAGGACGAAAGGATAAGTGGAACGCCCGGTATAGAAGCCATGCACACGATTCAATCGGTCAACTACCAACATAAGCACAGATAGCGCACGGGTACACACACACACACACACACACACACACACACACACACACACACACATATCTTTATCTCTCTCTCTCTCTCTCTCTCTCTCTCTCTCTCGCTCTCTCTCTCTCTCTCTATCCCTATCTCTCTATATCTCCATCACTATCTCACAAACACACAAAATCGCTCAAACTGATGCCAGAGAAATACAAAGGAAATACAATACAACGAGAATAACATTTAATGGCTACTCTTTATATTAATGCCCTGAATGTAATGAACCCCCCTATTCCCGATGATGGCCATAAATTATCTGATTCAAAATCGAAAAGCATTTGTTTTAATACAGAATATGTGTACATGGACATGTGCGTTAAAACGCAGTGGTCGTCTGCAACAAAATAAACTTGTCGTCAAATTCCAAAACATGTCTTCTACTGCCTCCTACTGCTGAGTGTTGGTACTTTAAGTGTTTTTACTTAAACGGCGGTGATATGAGCTTGTCGAATGTTTTGCACTTATTTAAACAAGATCCGGGCTCTGAAGCTTACCTAAAACAACTCACTAAATAACATGTCACTTTAATACCAATAAATTCATGATTATTCATAAACGCTAAAGATGAAATACAATTTGCATAATTCCTGGCTGCATATAGGGAACACTGCGACACATTTTTTTGATCAGTTTGTAGGCTTACACACGATCTCCTCATTTACTTCTTACCTCTAATACAAAGATGCCACTTGTATATTTCATGTGAACCCAGTAAATGATTTTCAGACAATCTGGCCCCTTGAATCAGCCTGAGCCTGGAATGGGCATTAAAAATAAAAAAAATGGTAACCCACTAAATAGTTGATATCTGAGACTTTGCTGAAATATCAGTACAACCTCAACTTTAATCAGAGCTGTGACCCCGAAGAAGACCACAACATCATACGCTGTAGTTTCCCATTTCAAAAGATCCATCCTCAACTAACTCCTAAGTCTTGTTATGTTGCTATGTGCTGTTGTGATGGTCCCTAATGCTGGTGGTTATTGTCCATATGTGATCAATAAGCAGTAGTACTGGAATCATCTAATAAATCAAAAGCAGGCAAGAGCCTTATGTGGATTAAAAAAACTACATAATATTTTCCTAATTTTATGTATTTTTTCTATCCATTTTATTTCTTTATAGAAAATACTATAATCTTTTTGTCATGGATTGATTGTTCCTGCCAATGTGCTCTGAATCACAACTCCAAAATAAAACTATTTGGAGTGTTCCTTTACTGTAGATGCCGACTATGTGGGCAAGAAAGGGAAACATAAATAAATCATATTGATTTTATTTTCATCTTTTATTTAATACTTCATGTCAAGATATCTTTACAAAGTTACATCTGATAACAAAAGATTGAGTTTAGGAAGATGAGGAAGAGAATGAGGAGGAGAAGGGTGCGGTAGTAGCGGCTCACAAAATAAAAGGCGTTCTTTCATAATATTCTTTACAAAGACATTGTACAACAAACACACACGCACGCACATGTAAAAACGTCTCCATGGTAACAGCAGACTATGATCAAAGGTTCTTCACAAGACGTTATAACGGTGACAACAGGAAAGAAACGGAACAGTCATATATATTTATATATATATATATACTGTATGTACATATTCATAAACCTCCTGAGATTCCTTGCACAGAGTCAAAATGCCAGACCCTCAACCTGCTGCAAATGGTTAGCACCCACGCAATATGTATGTAACTCACAACGTAACGTTAATAGTGTGCGTCTTCTACTGTCCTCTCCCGTCGCCTGTCCCCAGAGCGTTACATGGTGCTGGCGTTGGTCTGTTTGCGGTACGATACGGATTTGGTTTTTTCGTTTGGCGTGTTCGGTAAGTCAACCGTAAGAAACCACAGAGAGGAGACACTGAAGTTTGTCCACCTCCCACGCGTTAAAGTCAGAGATCATCACTGGCGACAAAAGAACACAAAGCGATAGTATCTGGACAGAAGATGGAGCAGCTCGCGCTTCTCGAAGCAGTGGCCTTCAGTCTGAACGGACCCATTGTCCTCTTCAGAAACGCTTCAGCTTCACTCCGCCCTTAAACAACTGAACATTTTGGTGACGCAGACGAAAAAGACCTCCAGCTACCTGATACAATGATACTGAACATTTTTAAATCATACAAATATTCACTGACGGCACAACTCAGAAATCTGGGGAGACGGTGAGACATTGATACACAGAGGGGTAGGGTCATGTCCTATGGAATAGTCATCATGTTTCGGTATTGTGAGCTGTGAAAGAATTTTGATGAACTTTGCTGTGTAGAGAGCCTCTCCTATTAAATATGTTCTCCGCTATGCCTTTTTTTCTGATGAAAGAAACAAAAACAAAAATATATATATATATATATATATAGAGACAGTTGGTAAATGTGAATCCCTCTTTTTCCCCCCTGATCTGGGAGTTTGAGCTTTTAGTCACTTAAAATTGAAAGACAACATGTTTGCATCTGCTGTGTACAATTCAAGTGTGAGTTCTCCTCCTCTTTTGTGGGCGGACCACCCAGCCCTCTGTCGCCCATGGTGACAGACAACCGGACCCGGTGTCCCGCCGTCGCCCACTAGATACTCCCCTCCGGCTGCCAGAGAGCCCGGGAGGGTTTTGGTTCGCTTCGTGTCCCCTGGGGGCCCCCCAAACAGTCAGGCTCGGATTAAGAACCAAAAGTCAAAGTGTGTGCTGAGCCCGGCTCGGCCCCCCACCCCTTCGACTAGTGTCCGTTGATGTCGGCCGCCGGCGGGAGGGCCGGCGTGGACGGGGTGGAGGAGCGCGAGGCGATGGAGGAGGAGCCCTTCTCCCCGCCGGGACTCGGCGTTCGGTCGCCGGTCTTGATCCCCGCCACGGGCAGCGGGCCGGCGAGGGGGGCCGACGCCGTCGCCGTGGCGACGGGCGCCCGGATGGCGGGCTTGGGCTGCGCCTGGAGACCGGGGCTGCAGATGAGGTGGTGGCGCTCCCAGTCCTTGTGCTGGCAGAAGGAGCCACAATAGCGTGCGGCGTTGCAGCCGCTGCACGTCTCGCTGGCCTTGCGGCCGCAGTTCCAGCAGCACTGGGGGGGGGGAAGAGAGGAAAGCGTCAGGACGGGCCGTCACAACAGGCGGATCGAGGAGTCTCCCATGGCAATTTAATAGAATGAACTGATCCATTGGATGACTGCAATTTGATCAGTTCATTCTATTCTATAAGATGCTGATGATGCTTTGCTAGACCTGCTGTTATTTGTGGCGTCTGTTCGCCACTGATACCGATACTTTCATTCAGTGCCCCTTGCACCTGTGTTTCTGAATAAACATTTTGCATGCATCCGACCAACAATAGATACGCAAGCGTTGAAGATCACTAATTGAATGCTGTTGATGTTGGCGCAACGAATGTCACCAACATGCGGCCATTCACTTCCTAACTGAAAGGGATGCTGGTGGTGTGTGGGTGGGGGTACTGGTGGGGAGGGGGGGTATTGTGGTGGGTGGGGGGGCTCCTCACCTCGCTGGAGTCCTCCTGCTCGTTGATGACGGAGATGGCGTCCTGCTGGGCCTTCCTCTTGGCGTCGGCCAGTGTCTTCTCCATCTTGGCCCGCTCCGAGGCGATCATCTCGAAGGCCTTGTGCTCCGCCTCCGCCACCGCCTTCTGCACCTCGTCCATGGCCTGCCGCTTCACCTCGTTCACCGCCTCCTCTGTGCCGGGGGAGGAGGAAGAGGGGGGATGTGAGCGGGGGAGTCTGTTGTAGCGCGCCGGTGCATTGGGCTTGGATTGCTACCGGGGAGCTCTGTTATTGTCTGGGCTTAGTGCTTTGTGATGAGGCTGCCTCTGTATTGCTTTGTTATTGTGCTTTAGCGCTCCGCTATCATGGGGATATTAAAGTACGTCATGTGGCAGCAGCCGGGAAGAAATCATGCATATTTATCTTTGCGTAGCACTACTACTACTTGACTCACTGACAATGTCTGCACTGAGCTTATAGTCATTTGCTGCGATGGTGTAAAGTGAATCTTGGGTCTGGAAACGACATGAACTCTGCTACGTTATTATGACAAAATGAAGTTTAGACGACTTGGTTATCGACGGCTTCAGCATCACTACGACAACACTTTGTGTGGCTCAAACTGTTTCACGGTGCTCCGACTTACCGGCCTTCCTCCAGATCTCGTCCGGTACGTATGCTGAGCCTGGCCGGGGCCCCATGTCCCTCTGGGAATCTACACAAAAAAAAGGAAGGAGAAGAAGAGATGAGCGAGGCGGTCAGCCCCGGTCACTCGACTGCTGTCTGGAGGGGAGTGGGCGATGACACAACGACAGTCGCCGCTCTCAGCGAGACGGGCAGATGGGCCGGCCGTAATGTCCCGTTACCCTGCCCTGCCTTGGGGTGAGTACGCTACGCAAACAAAGCTGGCATATCTAGGACACGCATCCTGACACACACAGACAGACAGAACCTCCATGTTCACAAGGGGCTGGAGGCGGTGGCCTGGAGGACAACTGAACCGGTGGTGACAAGACTGGGTCGAGCCTGAGTCGACTTCTTCTTGCAGCAATCTATACCTGCTTTCAGATCTAAAAACCTCAAGATCCCACTCTCTACCCGGTAAAAGTTCTCTTCCCAGCCTCCAGTAAGCCGGGGACTATCCAGTCTGCCATGGCAAGCCCGTCCAAGCCCAGGCAGGCGGGGAAGCGGGGAGTCGCTCCGGCTTCCCTACTGGGCGCCCAGATGGCAGCTCGTGGCCGTAGCCAGCTCTGGCTCCCCCGAGCCAGCGGGAAGGCAGGACGGCCCCTTCTGTGGCCGATCTGGGCTGCTTGTGGTTCCTGGCGCCGCTCTGTGACAGTGGACCAGCAGGAATGGAGGGGGCGGGCGGCGGCAGGGGGACGGAGATAGAGAGAGAGAGAGAGGGGGGGGCTACCACAGAGACTGATGGGACTGAACCGCAACCAAGCAGCGACCTGCGACTGAGCGCCGCTCTGCCGATGACACAAGCGGCCACTAGAGGGCGCAGTGAGTTTGGAGACGACCGGTTCGGCTTCATTGGGAGGCCCATGTGGGTTTGCGGCGAGGGGGAGCTTGTTTTTGTCTTTCGCCTTCCTTTTCTGCTTGCTTTACTTTTGGGTTTCGGTAAGGGTGTTGCAAACGCAGACCGATGAGATAGAATCGTACATTCTGACCGATGAGATAGAATCGTACAGCATGTGCGTTTCTATCTCATCGGTCTGCGCTTGCAACCCCCTTACCGAAACCCAAAACTAACGCAAGATAGAACCGTACATTCACGAGAGTGTCTCTGCAGTTAATGAATGTTGACCCTGAACAACGAAAGAGACCCGACAAGGAGGGGAAGAAGTGGAGCGAGGAGGAGCAACCCACCGGAGTCTGCCGAGTGGGGGCTGTGCGTCTTGGAGAAGGGCGCCGAGCCGGGGCCCCCCTTGCGTGGGTCGTCCTGCTCGCTGGAACGCCTCCTCCAGTAATTGAGCTCCTCGCGGTCGGACTCCTGGCAGCGCCGGAGCACGCTCACAGAGCGCCGCGTCTTCTCCACCATGTCCACGATGCAGTTCAGCACCTTGAGGGGGCAGAGCGCACGGCACCGTACAAGTGAATAACAGGGCTCTGCTCCCAGCTGGGTCACAGCATGTCTGTACCCCAGGTGCAAAGACTATTCAAAAAAACTAAACTTAACCAAAACGGCAGAGTGAGGTCTAATCGGCTGTGACATTAAGCGAGTCAAATCTTGCCTAAATAATGTATCAGCAGCATCATGATTTAAATATGTGGCGTGTTGATTTTGGGAAGTACAGCAGCCTACAAGTGAACTTAAAACTCAAATGTGCCTTTTGGCGTCAAACAGAACCAGGTAATAATTAGAATGTAATGTGTGTAAACTTACATGGTCCAGATGCCTCCACTCGTCAGCCCACTCCCTGTCTGTCAGTCTGTGGTCCACCGGCTCCTCGCGGTAGGCCCCGTTAGTGCCTGATTAGAAACACACAGGAGAAGGACCAACGTGAATACGGCAGTCTTCGAACGGCACTCATAATGGAATCTTATAAGCACAAGATGTATACGTGCGTTTGTGTGTGACAAAAAGAAGAAAATCACAAACGCCATGTATAATTTGAGTCCTTTCATTGCACAGTCCTTTCATCAGTTCTTCCATTGCACAAGCGTGTTTGATTGCTCCATGCACACACACACACACATTCACAGACTCAGGACATACGGCTCAACGGAGCCTCAGCAGTTTAAACTTAGCCGAGGTGATAGTACTCCCATCTGGAGAATCATATCTGAGCCGACCTTCAGCCATTGCACTCTCTCACCTCACCAAAGACACAACAGAAACTGTGTGTGTGTGCGTGTGTGAAAGAGCGAAAAAGAAACGAAGAGTATTGTGACACAAAGCAGACACTTTCAGACCTCTCTTGCAAGGCCTAGGTCCTCTGCACATCTGGAAGTCAGCTGTCCAACACACACACACACACAAACACAGCTTTCCCTTGGCCCTCCCCTGGTGGAGCTCCCAGCATTCCAGTAGGGAGACATTCAGACTGACTGGAGTGGCTCCACTCCTAAACACAACCAGCCGGCCCGACACACAGGACCGCTACACACACACACACACTCACACACACACGGTCCCCCTCACTCTCCTCACTCGCCATCTCCTTCACACACACACACACACACACACACACACACACACACACACACACACACAACATATTCCCATGTACACAAAATTCTGCTGACACGTGAGCCTTTATTTCACCCCACAGAGAGGACACAGTGGCTGCAAAGCACTAGAAAACCACAATGTCATTAGAGTGGGCACCAAACAGCTGACGAGAGAGCACATGCCCAGCACGCCTACCACGCACGATCTGCTCAGAGAGCGTGCGCGCGAGAGAGCGAGAGTGTCTGAGTGGGACAGAAGAAGAGAGAAAGAGTTTAATAGCGAGAGCAAGAGACGTACGCACCAAAATAGACCGTGTCGTAAACAATGTCGAGATACATGCATGCAAATGGACCCATAAACACTCTTATTAAAACATCCACGCACTGTTCCCCCCACCCCTACCCCAAACTGCTGGTTCTCATCAGTGTTCAGCAGTTCAAAGCCCAAAGTGTGTGTGTTTGTGTGTGTGTCTCCGAGTGTGTGTGTGTGTGTGTGTGTGTGTGTGTGTGTGTGTGTGTGTGTGTGTGTGTGTGTGTGTGTGTGTGTGTGTGTGTGTGTGTGTGTGTGTGTGTGTGTGTTAAGTGGCGGCAGGCGGGCGGGAGGCTGTCAGACAAGAGACGTCGTCCTCGTAAACACAGCACCACCGCTGTGAACATATCAAGGTGTGTGTGTGTGTGTGTATGTGTATGTGTATGTGTGTGTTTGTGTGCGTGTGCGTGTGCGTGTGCGTGTGTGTGTGTGTGGAGCTACTGCTGTTTCCACTGTGTCCTGACGAGTCCCAGATGGAGCGTAGCTATACACCAGAATCCCCCCCCCCCCCCCCTTTCACTCCTCCCCCACCTCCTCCTCGTCTCCCAGTCTGGACAGCCTCAGTGTGTTTATACACATGCAACCCACCGTGCTGTCACTCACTTGCAAACGCCTCGCACAGACCACCCGTTACGCTCACACAAAAATCGATCATCCCGTACAGGCCACTGGCATCGGCATGCATCTATTTTCGATTGTGTGTGTGTGTGTGTGTGTGTGTGTGACGTCAACGTGCGCCATTGTTCTACAAGGAACAGTCACATACATACCAAATTCATCCTCATCAAGAAACAATGGGATATCAGACAGTGTGTGTGTGCTTGTGTGTGTCCCTGTGTGTGTCCCTGTGTGTGTGTTTGTGTATGTCCCTGTGTGCGTCCCTGTGTGTGTCCCTGTGTGTGTGTCCCTGTGTGTGTCCCTGTGTGTGTGTGTGTGTGTGTGTGTGTGTGTGTGTGTGTGTGTGTGTGTGTGTATGTCCCTGTGTGTGTCCCTGTGTGTGTGTGTGTGTATGTCCCTGTGTGTGTCCCTGTGTTTGTGTTTGTGTATGTCCCTGTGTGCGTCCCTGTGTGTGTCCCTGTGTGTGTGTCCCTGTGTGTGTGTCCCTGTGTGTGTGTGTGTGTATGTCCCTGTGTGTGTCCCTGTGTGTGTGTTTGTGTATGTCCCTGTGTGCGTCCCTGTGTGTGTCCCTGTGTGTGTGTCCCTGTGTGTGTGTCCCTGTGTGTGTGTCCCTGTGTGTGTGTCCCTGTGTGTGTGTGTGTGTGTATGTCCCTGTGTGTGTCCCTGTGTGTGTGTTTGTGTATGTCCCTGTGTGCGTCCCTGTGTGTGTCCCTGCGTGTGTGTCCCTGTGTGTGTGTCCCTGTGTGTGTGTGTGTGTATGTCCCTGTGTGTGTCCCTGTGTGTGTGTGTGTGTGTCCCTTACCGGGCAGGCGGGGCCGGTCCTTGAGCTCTCTCAGCTCCAGCATGCGCTGGCTGTGTTCGCGGTGCAGCAGGTGGGGCGTGGCGATGTCGTCCAGGGCGTAGTGCTGCAACGGCGGGGGGGTGGGGTGGAGCTGGGCCGCGCCCGGGGCGGCGGCGGCACTGGCGCTGCCCATGGGCAGAGGGGGGTGCGGGGGGTGGGGGTGGGCGGGGCTGTGGCGCGGCGCCGGGCTGATGGTGCAGATGCGCTTGGCGGCGGGCTCCAGCGACGTGGGCGGGCGCTCGTGGAAGCCGTTCTCCTTCACCCTGCGGGGGGGAAGGGGAGAGCCGGGGGCGGGGGGGGGGGGGTTAAGCGATGGAGACACTCATAAGACACATAAGCACCAGCTTATGTGCTGGCACCAGCCCGTCCTTATATCCCTCCACAATGTACGAGGTCTTACAGTGTGGAGCACACGTAAGTAAACCCGTGTATTCTCTCTCTCGCTCTGTGTCTCTCTCCGTCCGGCCGGGCCCTCACCTGCCGGGGCTGTGTCTCTTGGCCGCGTCCCCGGGCTCCATGAGCAGCTCGGAGGAGTCGGGCGGGGAGGCCAGCGTGGTGCTGAGCAGCAGGTGCTCGTGCTGGGACAGGTACTGGGCCGGGGTCTGCTTGGCCGCCCGGGCGCAGTGGAGCAGCTCCCTCTGCAGAAGGGGCAGGTTGGCCTAGGGGGGGGGGGGCGAGAGGAGAGACAGAAGCCCTGGTGTTAGAACTAGACCGTTGTCCCGGCCCCCATCGGGCGGGGATGAATGGCAGTGTTGGATCCATGCAGGTGGTTGTTTGTATCCACGTCGCCGCGGTGTACACAACGTTGTTGATGTATGCGCCCGTGGCCCGTCCAAGCACAGTGTTCTTGTTGTGCATTTCCCTTGAATACCGTCTGGAATACCAAGTGTGCGACCCACATTTGCAGTCATTGCTTATCACGGAGGGCCACCAGGGGATTTGAGATTGGTTTGATCTGGGTGATAAGTTGAAGTGGGCGTAATGGGAAAGGGTGTGAGGGTCCATTAAGGCAGCCCCCATGGGGAGGAGGAGGAGGTACAAGCCCATGAATCAGATATGTCCCAGCCAGACATACAGCAGACCATGGACCGAGGGAGTAGGGGGGGGCGGGAGAGAAACACACAGCTTTAGAGACAGAGTCCAGATTTGGAGGGAGGAAGGCGCCTGGCTGCCAGAGGAGGGAGGGATGAGGGGTGGCGGGAATGACTCCTTCAGGGTCTCCGGCACCACGCCGTGTCTGGGTGTGAGACCAGGGGCGGGCATTGGCCAGTTGTGGCTCCCAAATGACCACCGTTGGAGGGAGCGCTGGGACTGGATCACAACAACACGAGGTCCTAATTCATAACTCGCTCCCAAAGGGGAGATTTCACAGGGACCAGAGGGGCCGGTGCAGGGGCCGAATGAAACACGACACCGAATAACTCAGACTCCCTGTCTCTCCCTTGCATCCCCGCCTGCCTTTTTCTAGGGGTTTTTCCTGTCTTCATGCTTCTCTGAGCTTGTCTCCGTCCTCTGTATCTCTCTATCTGGTTGTCTGTGTTCCCTAAATAAGGACCAGACTCCGGCATGTTTGTAATTATACCACTTCCTCGCTCCCCCCCTCGCCCGACCTCCCACCCTCCCACTCCTACTCCCCGCCTACACTAAATAAATAACCATACATTTTCCTAACTGTTAAATCCCCCACCCTCCACCGTGACATGCTAAGCTCCACGGACCTCCTTTCGCTGGTAAAGAAACGTGTATCCTTCGATGATAAAAGTGTGATCAGGACCGTGCGTGCTCGGCGTCTCCCCTGTCTTTGTCCCCACAGTTCCCTTAAGTCTCTCCTTCTCCCTATTGGGGGACAGACTGTGGGAGAGTGAGTCTCCGATGTGATCTCTGTGCTCCGATCTCACGCCAGTCGCCTGACCTCTCACCCATCTCCCAGGCCTCTCTCGTTCTGTTTCTCTCGCTCTTTCTCTTTTTCTCGTCTGAGGCTTGGCCTGGGGCCCCAGCTTGCTGAGACACATGTGTTGTGTGTCAGTTCGGCGCAGGGATTTTTCTTGGGTTGAGAGTAGATTGGCGGCGCCTTGGCAGCTGAATGCTCGCTTTTTTCTTTTACCCCCCCCCCCCCCCCCCTCTCGGAACAGGACAGAGATCCATGTGGCACCCATAAAAGAGGGAAGGAAAGGGAACACTTTATAGGCATGTTCTGCACTTCCGAGACTCTACTCTTTCTCTCTCCCTCTGTTTTTTCTCCCTCTCTCCCAGACTCTATATTGGCCCATCTGTCTATTTCCCCTCACACATTTCTCCCTTTTTTCTTTTTCTTTTACACCATCTGTGTGTTTCGCTCACACCCCCCCCCCCTTCATATTCGACTCCATCTCTCCCTCTCCCTTTCTCTTCTCTTGGGAAGGACTACTCTTAAAGTAGTGGGGATTAACTAGTGGTCCCTTCCCTCCCTTCTCCTCTCCCTCCCATCATAAATTAGCCAAAGGAGGAGAGGCACAGAGGTTAGTTGTCTCTACACTCGCTGACATACAGACAGACAGACGGGGGGTGGGAGGGAGGGCTACAGAGGTGACTGAGAGGTAAGCGTGGAAAAGAAACAGATTTGTACCGGCTGAAGAAACAGCCGAGCGCTCTCCGAAATCGCTAATTTATGTGCTGCCTTTCTTGGGGGAGCTCTTAAAAGTAGACTCTTGCAGACTCCCCCGGCTAACCGAGGGCGGGGTTTGGGGGGGTGCTGTTAAACTTGCACTTGCCTGTTGCTTGTTAAGTCAACACACACAATACTCGATCCACGCCTTTGAACTGCCGGGAAGCGTTTATTGAATCTGAAAACCCCCACCCGACATCAATTATATGACGCCCGGAGTGGCGCGCGCTGACGGGTATGAGGGAAACCTAATAATAAAGTGATCAACGACTGCTGCCTGGATCACAACTGTACACAGTGTCAGTCAAAGCCCTACACTGGATAAAGGGTCGAGATGGACGGTTATAATTTTCCAACTTGTATTGGAAAGCATGTCTTTGCATAGAATTACGATGCTTCTGAACCGTCTGTGAACACGGTTGTGATGTAAAGGTGGCGACGGCAGACAGTGTGGGAGGAGGACAAAGCAGAAATTTACCTTGAGGAAGGGAATGACAAAGGGGCGCAGTGGGAAGTTGGTGGCTTCCTGCAGCCGCGAGTGGAACTCCTCGATTGTAACCGTTGAGTTCTGTGAGAGAAAAGAAGAGAGAGGATAAGGTAGAATAATGCTGTATTCATCCCCGGAAAGAAAATTAGGGTTCCACAGCAGTAGATACAGAACAGTAGTAAAATACAAATCAATCAATCAAATACAAAGAAAATGTCTCCGTATACGAGTGTATTAACAATGTGGATTGAATCAAAGCCATGAACGCCGCACAAAACAAAGTGAAGTCAGACAGACTCCACTGTTTTACCGTGTGGCGATGAAGGACCAACAAGAGGGGTGAGGGGTGGGGGGGGAGAGAGTCGGGGGGTTACGTACCACCAGAGCTAGTACCAGGTTGCGGACGCTCTCCCCGATCTCGGGCGAGATGTCGTTGCCAAACTGCTGCAGGGTGGTCAGGAAGCGCTTCAGCTTGCTCAGCTGGCGGGCCCCACAGGTGGCCGGCAGCTGCTGATTGGCCAGCGAGGAGGAGGACGAGGACGACGGCCCGTTGCTGTAGCGCTGGGGTGGCGATGGCACCGCGTTCAGCGTGGGCGGCGAATGGTGGTTGCCGTTGGTTACTGGGGGGGGGGGGGGGGGGGGGGGGAGTAAGTGTCATCCAGCCGTAGCTTCGGAACAGACATGCGGGCGGTGCCCCCCTACACCGCTGCGTCCTTTAGGATCTCACTTTTCAGATGTTTTGCATGGTATTATGTGGATCATTGCTTGTATTATTGCATATTATGTGCATTTGTAGGTGTAAACACGCGTGCAACAACGTGCAGATAAACACTTGAATTCCAACCCTTCCTCAATCATCCATTCCAAATGAAAGGAGCCTTCCCCTTAACATTGTACTGAACTCCTTTCTAGGGGGAAGATTCAGCCAGGGCTCTTCTCAGAACGGCCGAGGGGGGGTCTGAGAGGAGGACAAGAAGACTTACACGCTGTGGTGGAGAAGGAGGCCGGGCGGGGCCCGCTGGGGTTGACGGAGGGCAGAGGAGGCATGGTGGAGCTGCTATGGGCTGATCTGGAATGAGTCTTAACATCCACAGGAGAACCGGGCATGGCAGGGCTCTTCTTCTCTCTACTGTCTGGGTAGGAAAGGAGGCCGGGGGGAGGGAGAGGGAGGAGAGAGAGGGGGGAGAGAGAAGGACAGAGGTCAACGCTGGGTCAACAACACTGGGTCGAGAGCTAATGCAGGACCGCCACAGTAGAGGTGTAGAATGTCATAGGATTTTGACCCCTACAATGTCAATAAACAAATGCACACATACACATACAAGTTTGTGTTTTTTTAATATAACGTTTGTTTCCTGTTCATATTGTGAATGAGGCACTGTCCATTATGAGGTGCATGATAAAGAAACGGGGCGAGAGTTGGCCAATCCTGGTCCACAGTTTCAACAACACCCAGTAACTGAGATCAGCAGATGGGTCTGGGTGAAAGGGGCTGGTGAGTAAAGGGAAGAAAGACGACTTCAGAAAGGGCCAGCCCTACTCTCCCTCTGCACGTCAATCGTTTCCATCAACGCATGAACTTCACTTCTACAGCTTTTGTTACAGAAGGCAGTGAGCAGAACACTGCAGCCCCCCCGGACCCACGACGTACCCCCATGCTGACCACCCAGCCCCCTCCTGCCACCACCGCATCCCCTCCCATAAAAGAACCAGATGTCGCGGGCTTTAGGCCTTTCGCTCGCAACTATTCAGATCCATAACAGAAGAAGTGCTGAAGAAGGCCATTGTGTAGAAGAATGCCCCCCTCCCCCTCATTGCAGTACCCCTTAAAGAAGTGGGAGTGGCGCTTGGGGGTGGGCTTTGGCCGGGGGGGAGGGGGGGGGGGAGAAAGAAGGAAAGGCATGGAGCCATTTTCACGCTTTGCTAACAAGATCGCCAACGCTTTTGAATGTTAAACGCATACTCAATATGGATGTAGCGTTGAATGGGACCACCAGATAAGGGGGCCGGGGGAGAGCGCTGGCGGTAGGGCGGCTGGAGGACGGGGGACGGACGGGACCGGAGGATCAGAAGATGTCTTTGTGTGTGTCGGGGATGCATGAAGTCTGCCCCCCCCCCCCCCCCCCCCCCCGGTCTCCTTTTAGAGTGGATCAGACACCTCTAACTGCTTTAAGAAAGACGATTAATAGACAGCTAAGGTCTCCGGGGGTCATGGGTCAGCAGAGTGCTTTGCCACGGTTTCGGGGCTTTACAATTTGGGTGACAGTGCCCTAAAGTATTTTCGCTTCTATGAACTGAGTGCGGTCAAGCTATAGGGGCTTTGGGGTAGAAGGTGGTGGGGGGGTTGGCGGGGAGCTTACGGTTGGCTATCAACTGACAATGCATCTGACACTCAAGATGGCTACGCTGCTGAACACGAACCACTTCACGGGCTCCTAGCGCGTCTATATTTACTCAAACCTGGTTTTGAGGTTGATGCATTCGTCTAAGAACCGGGGGTAAATCAGCCGCGTTGGACTCGTCACGGGCTGTGCGGTTTGGATTTGTGAAGACAGCGACGCGTAAACTAAAAACTAATTTTAGTACTGATGTCAGATAACGTCCGATTACTATTTTTGGGCCGTATAGGGAACAGCAGTGCAATGAAACCTCTAGTGTATTACTGAACTATGTCATCATTTGTTTACTATGCTATGCTTGCGTCATTCTATCCTCCAGCCAGTGGAATGCAAGGCTGTAAATAAAACACAATTTGGATGCTCTTTCATGCAGCCACCCAATTTAGTATAGGCCTTATCCAATATGCATAGGCCCACTCAAATATGAATAGGCCTACTTCAATATGTATAGGACTACTACACCAATGGGCCATCACAGTTGTCCATGTTTTTTATCTGTAACACATTGTACAGTCTTTACTTTCTACTCCATTTCACAGTCCTCTAGAAACTCGTTCCCCATGTGCCGCTTTTTAAGCCCTACAGCCTGCCTGCCAACACTCCACCTGTTCCCCAACACAGGGGGCAGGAAGGAGGGATCCGTGCACACACACACACACACACACACACACACACACACACACACACACACACACACACACACACACACACACACACACACACACACACACACACACACACACACACACACACACACACACACACACACACACACACAGCCAGCCCGGTGCGGGAAGCCTGCAGCCTTCAGCAGACACACAAACACACACACAAACCGCATACACACCGCCAGGAAATTAGAATGACATCTCAATAACAGAATCAACATAGTGGCATATGGCCTAAGAGTCAACAGTGGCTAAATGTAATAATAATAATAATAATAATAATGATAATAATAATGTGAAGGATAATATGAATAATAACTCGAAATGAGGCACTTTACTTTTGTTTCTATACATGTACAAACTTTGGCAATTCTGACTTATTCCCTTTCGTACACAGCGCCCCTGGGGTCAAATGACCAAAAATAATAAAGCGTAAATCCATGAGCACAGATGAGCGAAGCGTGCGCACAGTTTGGTAGAACGTGACCTTGGAGAGTTATCACTCAAAAACAGGAGGAGTAGATTATTACAGAAAATAAGGAGGAAGAATAATATGAAGAAACATAACAATAGTGTGGCTTGCTTTACAACCACACAGTCTAAACAACACACTGACCCAAACTGTAACCTGTTAATTATGTGATTCAATGCCATGTCCACAATAAAGGCCAGTTAGGTGAGCATCACTCATGAATGAAAATGTATTTTGCAAAGCAACTACTAGAATACGGTAAGCATGAATAAATCTGCATTACATTGGGGTGCTGTTGTTGCTGCACATGTGGTCTTATCCTGCATGCCATCTACGTGGGCAATAGAAAAATTAGGTTGCAGCTGTGTCCATGAAATCTTGAGATATATGTATTTAGCCATTTTAGGATGTAAACAGCAATGCCTTGCATTGATGCGAGCGACATCAGGTGTGTGTGTGACCCAGAGAGATTTGCCTCTGCTTGTCAATTTGATGGCGCATGATAGCTGGATGACTTCATTTGTAGACACCTGAGACCACCCCATATACTCACAGCAGAAGCAGCTGGCAAGGCAACCAGAGAACGAACACACACACACACACACACACACACACATACACACACACACACACGGTCTGATGTTAACCCAGGTGAATATTGGCTTAGAGGAGGATGTAAGATGTTTGTCCACGCTAAATGCCACCTGTCACCATCTCCCTAATGGAACAAAGGCTGTGTGTGCACTAGAAAGAAAACAGCATCCAGTCCACCTCCGCACGTCAGCAGACTAAAGACGAAGTCCATGCTGGCCGGGCAACGCGTGAAGAACAGGGAATTTGCCTTTTACGAGGAAGTGATTAAATGAAAACAACAACAACAAGGGGTTTGGATACAATTGTTACCATCCATAAAAATACAGTGGAGAATAAGTGAGAGCCATATCAACTAAAATGATTTTATTGTGTCCTTTTATGTCTGGTGTTTATAGCGCAAGTTCAATTTGCCTATAATTAAAATAATTATAACACCTGGCTATAAGCTGTGTCAATATTAGCTTATATTTCATTATTATACTTCATTGCCCATATTCTACAGCTAATGATTGCAAGTGAGAGTGGGAAAACAAGAACCTAAAATTGAATTGAACGTTTATTTACATTTCATACCTCACACGATAGTCACCACACGGATCGGACATGATTAGTAATGCAAGGGAAACCCTTGTTTTTCTTCTAAAGTTCACAAGAAGCAGAAGGAATGATTGGATCTGTATAAACATACTATGTGTGTGTGTGTGTGGTGGGTGTTGGTACACATGAGGAGACCTCACAGCTTCCATCAGTATTCTGTTATCTCCTTCCTGTCGTTGCTGATGAGGTGAGAAGAGAGATGACACAGGCCTGACTCACTGATAGCTCCAAGACAGGCACTGGTGTGAGCAGTAACCGTCGACCCAGAACACACAGGCACATACACACAAACACGCACACGCACACAAACACACACACACACACAGACACACACTCACGAATAAAGATCCCGGATAACAGCCTATATGCCAAGTTAAGACTTGCCAGAGAGTCACTTAACCGTGCTTGCCTACCGTTCATATTAAGATAGTAAATTAAATCCCTAATTTTGTCCCCCTGCCAGTGTAATCTGCCTTGGCAGTTTTTTTTGCATGGTTTGAGACTATTTGAATATTTGTATAAAAAAAAGCCTGTTCATAAGATCACTATCTTCATGGCTTATTAATGTATAAAAAAAATATATATATTTTTATAGGTTTATTACAGTGAATTCATTCAATAAAAAATATACTTTTTTGAAGTATATTGTGTATAAGCCAGCTTTTCCACCATTGGCATTCTCAAAGACTTGGGTAAGACTCGAAAGATTTTAGGGCTAAAATCAGTGCAACTGTGGGCCATGGCAGGACGCATGCAAATAGATGAGCTCTTTTCTCTCACTCCCCCTGCATCTCCCACTACAACCCCCCTCCCCCCGCTCTCTCCTAGACCATATGGATCTAATCGGCCAAGAGCCGGCCAGCTGGGACCTCCAACAGTCACCTGTGAGGGGGCCGGGGGAGGAGGGAGAGAGCGAGAGAGGGACAGAAGGGGCCGATATCTCCTCCCCCTCACCCAGCCATGGCCCTCACACACACAAACACACACACTGCCTTCCTTCCAAGGCCAGGCGAAGAGAGAGGAGGAGGACAGGGTGAAGAGGGAGGAGGGGAGAGGAGGACTGAATGCAAGAGGGAGGGGGTGGGGGGATTGCAAGTGGCCTTAAAGGCCGTGCAGACAAAGGCAGCACCTGGTCCCACGTCCATCCACACGCACCACCACAATACAGTCCACATCTGTTCTGCCTCCACACACACACACACACACACACACACACACACACACACACACTTTTTGTGTATGCTTCCACGCTTGTTTTGCTTATGAATATGTTGTTCCCCTTAGATCGTTGCAGGCAGATAGAGGCGGTGCCATGATGGGTGTAGTCCTACACTAGTTCCATAGACTAGTTCCAACCCCATGAGGCCTAAAAGACCTGTCCCTCTCAGCAGCCAACACTTACATGCTCATATGCTGCTGCATGTCTATTTGATGGTGTGCGGCAGGGGGTCTTCTCCATCCATTCAGCACCATGACCCATTATGAGACCACTGAGACACTTAACCTCCTCTAAGTGTTCCATCATGATTTATGCTTAATGGAGATTTGGCTACATTGGCCAAAATTAAGTACTGCAATTTGAACACGCACATGTTGGTTTCGTTCCGTGCAGGTTCTTTCGCCGGTCTTTTATTTCTCATCGTCTGCCATCCACGTGACGTCAACAGCTCCCATGACTAGTCCAAATCACGAGACGGGAAAAGTGCACGGAGAGAGGAGATGACAAATTGGTCTGCAAATTGGTGGCGCCAGCAGTGCAAAGGGAGGCCCCCGCCAGGGAGGGCAGGAGGGGAGAAAAACAAGGGGAGAAAAAATAGTTTCATCAGAAAGACAAACCTCTAGCTGTCTAAAGTCAAGGACGGCTTGTTTGTCTTGGCTCCCATCACCGCAGAACACATAGCTGGACCCGACCCAAGCACAACACACTACTAGGGAGTCTGTACAGTGTATAGTACTCGCTGTGTGTGTGTGTGTGTGTGTGTGTGTGTGTGTGTGTGTGTGTGTGTGTGTGTGTGTGTGTGTGTGTGTGTGTGTGTGTGTGTGTGTGTGTGTGTGTGAAGAAAAGGTGAAATGGGAGAAGAGCGCCGCCTGAACGACAGCAAACCGTCAGACGTACAGACGGAAAATGAAGAAGGACAAGAGACGAGCGGTCTAACAGCGCGCGGCGCGAGAGAAACGTAACTTCTGTGTTTGGAAATGGAAACGATGTGCTGCTGAGGCCACCGCACTGTGGTTCAGTGAGCTGGACATAGAAGGAATAGGAGAAAAATATATATAAATATATGGAGAGAGCGAGACGCTCGGTCCCTCTGACGCCATGCAGACAGCTTGGGCTCACCCTGCAATAACCTTGTCACTCAGCAACATAACGACTAAAGCAGATCCCCATCCCGCGGCCACATGGTAAAAACTGACCAAGAAATGGAATTCTTCTTACTAAGGGAGAGAGAGCGAGGGCAAGAGCGAGAGAGGGAGAGAGAAAGCAATAAACCAAGCAAGCAAGCAAGAGAGAAAGAAAGAGAATGCAAGAGAGAGGACAGTGCAAGAGCGAGAGAGAGGGAAAGAGAAGGTCAGAAAGGCACTGACAAAGGGTATTTTTGACCGTGGGGTTGACGGTACGGGCAGCGGAGGTCACAGCTCAGAGGAGTTTATAGAGGGGGAAACCCTGGAGCAGAGTGTGAGGAGGATTAGAACGCGGCTCCTGCTGTTGTCCATCTCTGCAGAAAACATCTTTAATACCCTGGGACTGCACTGCACATCTGACTCATTACTTTAGAACAGATGTTACAGGGAAGAGTGCACGCACACACATACACACACACACACACTCACACACACAAACACAAATCGTCCAGTTTGGCACAGCTGTTTGAAAGACAGATGTGTATGCGTGTGTGACTGACTGTCTGTGCTTTGACCCCATTTCACCAGGTGTTCGTTCAGTCATCAGGTGAGGACAGCGGCAGCCTACACCTGTGAAACTGCTTTTGCCCCGGGGTGCTCAACTCAGGGCACAACACAACAGCGAACACGGACCGACACACAGAGTTCACCCGTCATCATCACTTCAACCCTACCGCGCTGCGGCACGTCGCCTCGACACAACACACTCTCGGCCAGCAGTGCCCCTGCTCCCAGCCCGGCAGCGAGACATTTTCTGCCTATCAGGTTACAGAGGTTCCCACCTCTCCGTGGCTAATTGGTTATCCTGCCCCATCAATCACTTCCAAGCCCCGGCCGCGCTAGCGTCTCGTCCAACCACCCGCAACCGAAGCTGGCTGTAATACCGTGATAACAGTAAGCTCTGCTGCTTGTTTTTTCGTTCATCCATTGTGTTGTCCACATCTGGATGGGGGATGGGGTGGGGGGAGGTAACCGTAGAACATGCATGAAGCTCCCCTGACATGAGTGGGACTAATGAACCAGCGGGGGTGAGAGTTTGTCTGAAGGCCGCAGACTGTGTGGCTCCTATGTTACAAACCCCATTGCATCCAACTTATCCTGTCACGCAACGACACACGGGGCGTGACCGCCATACACATAGACGCACTGAGGCAGTGAGTTACAGTAGTCCATAAAAACTAAATTCAGGCTCCAGAAAAAAGGAAGTGGAGGAGAACAGTGGAGCGTTTCAGACCAGGTGGAAATAGCCCTAATAGCAGCAACACTAACACTAACTAAAAAAGGCCCTGGAAAATAGGTATTTGGAACCTGATGTCTCCATTGCCTTACTAAGGGACACTGTGAAGGACTCCTATTTGTGGTAAAGTAACAGCATACATGCCAAGGTAAACAAACAAAAACTAATGCTTCACAATGACACAATGCTGTACGTCATGTCGTAGAAACACTAGCTCACAAATGGTAACTGCCCTCTGATTTAGCTCAAGGTTTAGAGAGCTCAATTTCTAAACAGCTTGAGGCCCACTTGTGCTCCTTCAGGACATTTGCCGATTTCACAACCAATTAAGGAGTGCTCTGATAAACCGTTTCAACGCTGGATTGAGCTAGCTCTCTGAATGAGTAGTTTCAGTTAGGAGTCGTTTGAAGTGGTTTGGACTCGGCGCAAGCAACGGCGCAAACAAGTAGCCTGCATTTCTGCTTTGCTCATGAAAAAAAAAAAAACAGGGAAAAAACACTCAACACAACCAACAAAAAATAACGCTGCAGGGTTTTGCTGTTTGATGGAGCAACAGATGAGAGCCAGCTGAGCCTTAGGTACAGGAGCAGAGCAGTGGGGTGAAGGACTGCTGTGGGCGGGCCTGGCTCAGCAGAACACGGGCTCCGAGCCGCAGTGTGGCTGAGAGCGAGCGATAAGTAAAACAAAGAGGCCAGCTGTGAGCAGAACAATGGATGGGATGAGTGGGACGGCCGCGGGGGATAAGTGTACCTTATGCATGTGCGCTATCAGATAAGGTGTGTGTGTGTGTGTGTGTGTGTGTGTGTGTGTGTGTGTGTGTGTGTGTGTGTGTTGGGGAGGGGGCTTGGCAAAACATTTGAAAAAAAGATAGAGGATGCTGTAGTAGCAAATTCCCCCTCCACTGATTGAAGTATGCAATCCCGCAGCTTTGGAGGCTATGATGCGTTTTGATAATTGATGTTCATTAGTATTGTTTCCTACCATGCTGCTTAAGCACATCTAACCGTATCCGAGGCAGAAGATGGCCACACCTGTAGCCATCTCCGTTACCACCACCATTGCTGGCTGTATAGCTTTGATAAGTTACTTATACAACCGACCGCCAGAAAGGGAGAACATCTACAGAGCTTTTCCCATGGACTTCCTTGGTGGCTGTCACGATAATGCCTTGTTCCTCCGTGAAGAAGACATAAAAATGCTTTATCTCACAGCTACCCATCTCTGCTGGGACCACACTGGGTGAGGGGTCACTGAGCATTGCTCTCGGGCCAACACGGGGTCACCCGACCGCTGCAGTAGACCTCTGACTGAGGCACTTAGCACAAGAGTGTGAGTGTGTGGGTGTGCGGGGAGGGGGGTCTACTCCCATACAATATCTGATTGGAGCCAATGGGAGGGAGGGACCGCAGGTGGTTAAATGCACATTGACAAATATACACCTTCCTGGGGATTTTCTTTGAGAGAAAGAAATGATCGGCGGAGAGGGTGTGGGTCTACCAATGGGTAGATACAGCTGTAGCTCTGCATAGAAGCAGCAATCATATTCGTATTGAGACACACACTCACGCACACACTCGCACACAATGAAAGAGCCCCCGGGGGCCAGATATCACAGTCCTAACCACTGGAACTAATAGAGTGCTTCCTGCACCCAACCCCTGAGACAGCTGCACAACTCCCGCTGAGTGCGTGTGCATGTGTGTACGTTTCTGCATGTATGTCTGCGTGTGCGCGTGTTTCACAATTTTTGGGAAATTACACGCCCTAGAGTATCCAAATAGGACGAACAAATACATAAATAAGTTAGTCTTACCTAGTACATTAGCACACACGCACACATACACACACGTGCACGCGCACGCACACACACACACACGTGCACGCGCACACACACACACAGGCTCCTGCCATCAGGAGTGTGACAGAGTCCAGCCATGCAGGCAGAGGTCTCTGGTTTGAGGCTGCCCAGTCGACAGTCAGTCTCCCCTATCTCCCTAAACGACTGGCCTGGCTGGGTTTGACACTATCCAGGTCTCTCTCTCTCTCTCTCTCTCTCTCTCTCTCTCTCTCTCTCTCTCTCTCTCTCTCTCTCTCTCTCTCTCTCTCTCTCTCTCTCTCTCTCTCTCTCTCTCTCTCTCTCTCTCTCTCTCTCTCTCTCTCTCTCTCTCTGGCAGCCTCTCTTTTCAAACCCTCCCTCCCCCTCCAGCTATTCTTTCTACCTACCAAAACACTAACATCGCCCCTTGCCTTTGTAGGGATCCACAGCTATCCCAAAAACTCACTGGGCGTGACTTACACACCGAAAAACTTAGCTAGTGTTACTAAGCCCATCCAAAAAAGGGCTATTCATAATACCCATAGACCAAAACAGTGTGGCACGCCACTGACACTTGTTCCCAGTTGGATTTCACATTCCCACACCCATGTCAAGAGTGTTGTGTAACGTGTAGACACAGCTTGAAAGACAGACACAGCCGCATGACCCCCCCACCCCCCTCCCATACACCCCCCATATGTCTGCGACAGTGAGGACATATGTATGCTCCTGCCCTTCACCTAGCAGCCTCTCTCTCTCCCTCTCTCTGCCTGTGCCACGTGGAATAACTGGTCACTGCTCAGGAAGAATGACAGCTGAGAGAGAAGAGAGAAAGGGGGAGAGAGAGAGAACTAGAGAGAGAGAGAGAGAGAGAGAGAGAGAGAGAGAGAGAGAGAGAGAGAGAGAGAGAGAGAGAGAGAGAGAGAGAGAGAGAGAGAGAGAGAGAGAGACTCTCTCTGGTGGTTATCACAAGCTGTGTTTGTCAGAACTGACCACAACCATCACAGAGTTCTAAACTTGCGACGTCAAGGCGCCAGTGTGATGCAATCAAAGGGATTACTACAACAATAATCATGGTGTCCATATGGCTGGACAGGAGTAGGGATTTTTCATTTGGAGGGGGGGAGTGGGGTGGGGGCTGGTAAACAGAGCTAGCGGATAAGTGTCTCCCTCGCTTCAGCAAAACCTCAGCAGACGGAGATGAGGAGATGAGGGGATAAAAGCAGGGAGGAAAAAAACTAAACAGGATGAAGCGCCATCTGCACAGCAGAGCTCTGCACTGGGAAGTTGAGCTCACGTTTACAAAGTCACATTTAAAAGACTTTGCGAACATACTGTGTAATCCACACACGACACCGATGCACCAGTGGAATTGAGGACACACAAAAAGCATACACACACACACACACACACACACACTAAACAAAATCATACTATTTCATGGCTAAAGCAACCCAAACACATGTGTATCTCTTTTCCTACCTCCTCTCTGGTAGAGTCCAGTCTTCAATGTTGAAACGGGATAAAAAGTGAACCGTGATGGCGGCTCCAGCGGCGGTTTCTGTCAGTCTACTTTCTTATCGCTTCCTTTCCTTCTCTCGCTCTCTGCTTTTCGCTCCACGGCTTCATGTGTCATGCATGTGTTTGCGTTCCCACATATGTGAACGTTCCACCGCAGCGAGGAGGGGGAGAGGGTGGGTGGTGGTGGTGGGGGCCGGAGTCAGAGACACAGATGGCACCCAGATGGAGATGGGAGATATCCAGAGCTGGCCAGCGTAACACTGCACTACACATACACAGAGATACTCCCACTCGCTCGCTCTGTCTCTCTCTCTCCTGCTGTCCGTATAGCTCAATCAGTCTTTTTCCTCCGGCAGTTTCGTCTTCTTCTTCTTCTTTTTCTTCTTCTTCTTCTTCTCCCTCTTGAATGTGAGCTCCTGTCCCCTTGTTATCAATGCTCTCTTGCTGCGTTTCTCTCCGTGGTTTCCCTTCGGCGTCGGTTTGTTTCTCTCTCACACTCACAGACACACACGACCTGTGTCCTTTCGTTCGCTAGTGCGCTCAGGCTTTGAGAGTCTAATAGTCTTTCTTCGCTCTCTCACTGCCGAGGCTCCACCCCCGTTTTCCCACACACTCTACTCCTCTGTTCCGAATGGGGTTGGCCAAACTCCGGTGACATCACGCACGCAGGCCACACCTCCACTCACCCCCCCCCCCCCCCCCCATCCTTCTCTTCCCCTTCCCCCTTCCCCCCCCCCCCTCTCAACCATGGAGCCGAGCCAATCATCCACTGCAGACTGGCTCTATTCAAGCTGCTGCATTCATCGGCAATGGACCCTGCAATTAACATAACTAATTGCTTTGGCACCTAAAGGCTAAACAAGAAGTCATGCCAAAGGAGAGACAAGGGTGGGGGGGTAACGGGGAGGGCCGAGGGCCGGGGATGCTGCGTCACCCCCTACCTATGGATCCATTGAGAAGAGCGTGGAAGTCCTCCATAGAATGTTTTATCTGACGCCGCTCCGCACCCACATGCACACCTCCGTTCCTCCTCAGGGCCTTTTATTATTTAATCTCCATTGTCTGGGTCTGCTTAATGCGCCTCGCTCAAGGCTGCCCTGCCAAGCGATCCATGGGGTATGGGGGGGGGGGGTACTTAGGGGGCATGAATGAGCAGCGTCTCTGTCCTCGTCTGCCTGCCGCTTCGTCCTCGCTAAGTTAAACTTAAATCGCCAGCTGATTTATGCCGAGCCTTTTGGTCTCCCTTCCCTCCCTTTCTCTCCCTTTCTCTCTCACTCGCTCTTTCTCTCTCTCTCTCTCTCAAACACATTCACACATAAGTGGTGTTGGGGGGACAATAGAGGTTAAGATAATGAACACTGGGCAGCCTGCACAGTCTTTATTGGCAGCAGGCTATTATTTCCTCCATCGTTCTACTGCTCCTCAGAGCTACGGAGAGGATATGAGCGTTTCAGCGAGAGTGTGTGGGTGCGCATGCACGTGCTTCTCCGTTTATTCGTGGGCCAGGGGTCAATGAGAAATTGAACTGTTTAATTAGGTGGTTATGTATCACCCGGAAAGCATTAGGAACTGGGATTTACACGTTTTTTGAGAGGAGAGACAAACGATCAAATGCAGCATTTTTGACAACATGTTTGGAGGTCTTGCCATGTAAAACAAAAATATGGACTCAACACCAGTGAAGAGGGGTGAAAATGTTCAACCTTCGAAGGACACGCGGCTGAAATCCCAATGGCCACGCTTCCAACATATCGGATCCATGTAAAACGGACGGGAATGCTGAGCTATGCCACTGCAGAATATAACTCTGGCGCTGGATGAAGCAGTCTGGAGTGTAACTTAACAGGGAAACCTATAGTTCCTATCCCTTCCTCTGCCCACTCTATTCAGGGTACATCTGGTAGGCCAGCCGGCTCAGAGTCAGGACCAGGTGGCTGTGGCAGAGAGACAGAGAGGCCAAGAGAGAAAAGAGAGAGAAGAGAGAGAGAGAGAGAGAGAGAGAGAGAGAGAGAGAGAGAGAGAGAGAGAGAGGCAGAGCGAGAGAGACTCAGCAGGAGCCTTTGCAACCATGCTCCACAGATGCTACTGTAGCACACAGCCCGGCCGGCTGCTGCAGATTGCAGCTCGTGCCACTGTTAGTCAATAGCAGACGGCCATGTTGAATTCATGGCCAGGTGTAATGAACGGGCAGATGGCAGACATTCATGTTCTGCCGAATCACTCTGCGTTAGAGGGCCAACCCTAATCTCTTCCCAGAGTGTTGTACTCATGACACCACGAATGTACCACCTACTACTAGGACTACTGCAGTATTTCACTTTTTCTTTTTATTAGGCCAAAGTACCAGATTGTTAGAGAATAATTTTTTTTGGGGGGGGATATTGGCTGATAAACACAGACGTCTTCAATTATTTTCATATAATATATCAGACTTTCCCTGAAGGAAAGTCATACAGCCTTGATTAATCACCGCCACATGCAAACCATATGTCGATCCGCACAAAACGATTCTTTATAGAGCGAGAACCAGGAAGTGCAGTACACTTGCTTATCTTTATAACCTCCGAGTCAACATGTTGCATGCTGTATGAATATCATTCTGAGCACTGCAGCTGTCGGGCCGGCATGACATCATGGCACACGGCCTGTGTGTGTTTGAGTGTGTGTAAAATAGTCCTTTGACACGTTTGAAAAAACTAGTTTGCAATTCAAAATGTATTTAAGGCTGTCATTTATACATAATTTAGTACACTTAATATACTAGTTAATATTGTATTTGTGTGTGCGTGTGTGTGTGTGTGTGTGTGTGTGTGTGTGTGTGTGTGTGTGTGTGTGTGTTTGTGTGTGTGTGTGTGTGTGTGAGAGAGGGAAGGGAGAGAGAGCAATAGTTTTGCATGTGTATACATGTGTGTGTACTATAAACAGCGTTCTAAGGAACGGACATTATCATGACAATAGGCGTCCATGAACAATGCCAGCGGCCGCATGAATGGTAAAGTGCATGCAGAATGAATAGGGCGCTGCATCCACAATGAGCCAGCGATGCCTAGCCTTCATTAACTAGCAAGCTAATTGCCTGTGGGTGACCAAGCAACACTGTGATACATTCAACCAATTGGGGCCGAGGCAGAGAGAGAATCTGCAACCTACATATGGAGTCTCTACCTACACAACCATTATTTTTATAATGAAGGGATTGTGTCCGGTTGTAGCAGTCTTACCGACATCAGCGATAAGACACCAACAACCTCACTTAACATCTGAACCCGGTCCATAAACGTCCTCATTGCCATGCTTGCTTGTCATCATTTAACATCATAGTTCAAGGATACGTCTCATCATTTTTGACTACATCAAATGTGCTTTCCTTAATGCCCCCATTCTAAAGTGTTTTTGTAGAGATGGATTCTCCATGGCTAGTCGTGTGGCCAATTCTCTGAGTCATTCAAAACAATTCAAACACGGGTTGCAGTCGAGGGCTGAGTGAGCCTCTTAATGTAGGACGGGATTGACTAAAACCACACAGACATGCACTCAAGCTCGGTTTGGAATTGGGGTCATCTCCGAAAGTGGTGAAGTCAGAATTACCTTTAACAAATAAACGCAATCTCACAAATTGCTTCCGGCATGGGTAGTCAACTTTGCATGGCCTTTTCATGCATGCCATTAACCAAATGATTTGACTCTAGGAGGCACATTCAGCGCTTCTTTAGAGCCCCAGTGTTTACAAACATTTCATATTGAGGAGCCGCCTCTGAGATAAGACACCGGGCTCCTGCGGTAAGCAGACCTTTATATTCTAATGAGGTTGTGTTGACACAAGCTTCACGCAATGCATAACACCGATGGTCACCACACTTTGTATTGCATTTCCAAAAGAATATACGGCATGGCGCTTCATTTCTCAATCCTCAGTGTTCATCATCCCGCCCCAAAATCAGGGTTCTATTAAGACTCTTGGCAGGAACAAAGTTATAGGAATGACGACGGTCAACAGATCTGAAGGGTAGAAAGAGGCAGTTAACTGCTGAGGTTTATCAGCCCAAAGTCATCCCAACCCACAACAGTGTTGAAGTGATGCCTGTGTATTTGCAGGCATTGAATGACTGCGGCCCGCTGGTTGGCTTGTTGCACATGTTTCTCCCTGCATTGTTTCCCTCATGCTTATCTCAGCTCATCCATAGTGTGAGGGCTTGCGCCAGCAGCACAGCTCATTCTTTGGCTTATCTCCTACCATCCTCTCAGGCTGGCCAAGGTTCCTGTAGAAACTAATGAAATAATCTCACACCTGGTTGTCCAACTCTCTCCCCTCCCCCCATCTCTATCTCTCCCTCACTCTGTCTCCCTCTCTCTCTATGATCTTAAGGAGGCCGTAAGACCGTAAACGACCATCAGAGATGGCTGTGAGTCATCTCTTTCCTTTTGTTTTCTCTTTTAAATCTCTTTCACTGTGATTTCCAGCTTCCCAGCATGCCTGTGTGTGTCTCTCCCTCTGTGTTCCCATCTTTTTTTATTATCTGGTCAGACTCCTGATGTTAGCTGATCTTATGTGGTCATAGATCTCCCTGTCTGATCTCTCAATGCGTGAGCGTCCGTTTCCTTTTCCATTATGTGTCATGGCATATTTATTTAACAGGGATTCTTTTTGAAAACACACCGCCTGGCACAGCATTTACAGTAAGATGTGGAGAAGATGGAATGAGAGAAGGGGATTCTCGGCAGAGATTGAGACGCTGCTGTCTGTTAAAGGGTTAAAAGGGGACACGTTGAGGAACTGTTAAATGTGGTTTTTGGATGTGATTTTCTTATCGTAGTGTTTGGGAAAGGCAGGGGGGAGGGGGTGGGGGGTGATGGAGAATAGGAGCAGGGAAGGCACACACACACACACACACACACACACACACACACACACACACACACACACACACACACACACTGCCACCCTCCCCCCTAACCCCCCTCAGTCCTGCAGCCTGCTTCTTACTTCACCTCCCCTAGACTCAATTCAGAGTTATATTGATTCATTCAAGTGGTCATTCACAGCTCATTCCCGCGACATTAAAAACAAATGGCTGGCTGGTGGCGGGGGTCCTGCCGGCCCTCCCGACACAAAACAACCATTGACTGGTACTTTAACCCCCCTGCCGTCAAGCGCACTGCCCAGAACACGCCTTTTCTCCACCCCTCGCCCCCAATTGTCCACAACCACCGGCAACACCCCCCCCCCCCCCCCCCCCCCCCCCCCCCCCCCCCCCACACCACAACGTAAAGAATAAAGCCAACCACGACTCTCCTCTAGCCCCCCTCACTCCCTCCTCCCCAGGTCCATTGTGCCCTCCAATTCACCAATACTCAAATCACCCTGAACAAATGGGTCCCGTAGGTTCTACTCTCGGTCTCTCTCATTCTTCCACTCCCTTCGCTTACTCTCTCTCCCTCTCTGCCTCTCTCCCCCCCCCCATCCCTCCTCCCGCCTCAACCCTCTCCCCTCCCCTCTACCTCTCTCTCTCTCTCCCTCTCTCCCTCTCTCCTCCCACCCCTCTCCCCTCCCCTCTACCTCTCTCTCTCTCCCTCTCTCCCTCTCTCCTCCCACCCCTCTCCCCTCTCCCCTCCCCTCTCCCTCTCTCTCTCCCTCTCTCCCTCTCTCCTCCCACCCCCCACCCCTCTCCCCTCCCCTCTCCCTCTCTCTCCCTTCCTTCGCTCTGTGCCGATGAAAGGCAGGCATTGAGCCCGCAGTGGCATTCCAGAACCTCAAGCGTCGGCTCCAGTGTGTCTGGCTATTCAACACTGCTGGGAGCCATTAGTTTAAGTAAGGCCTGACCCGCCTACTCACCCATGGAAAACCCTCAGATCTCCTGTTACACTCCGCTCCCTGAGAGGGGAGACACACGGGTGCTCTTTGGGTGCAACGTGTGTATGTGTGTGTGTGCGTCTGTGTGTCTGTGTGTGTCTGTGGCTATGTGTGTCAGAGGGTGAGTCTAAGCCAAATAAAGAGAGATGGAGAAAAGAGAGAGAGGGGGGGGGGGGGAATGGAAGCTCATGAAGGCATGTGTGGAAAAGTGAACTACAAGCTGTGTATGTGAAACAACGACGACGGCAAGAGTGAGTGAGAGTTTACGTGATGGGAAGACATCAGCACAGGGCTGAATGTGAGTGAGACATTGGGTAAGAGAGCATCAAATGACCCGAGACATAAGAAAGAGAGAGAGGGAGAGAATGAGAGACAGAGAGGAAGAGAGAGAGAACGAGAGAGAGGCTATGTGTGTGTGTGTGTGTGTGTGTGTGTGTGCACGTGCTTACGTGCGTGCGTGTGTGTGTACTTAAAGTTTACGAGAGCCATGTCACACACTCACTTGGCTGCAACATCCTAAAGTTTCCACTGAAGGAGGCCAAGAACAGAGGCCGTCGCCAAACCCTCCACTCTAATAACTCCACTTAAACTACATGCAACCACCAGCAGCCTCTCTGGCCCACTCCGCGACTCACCCCGTTTAACTAATACAGCAAACACACTGCGGTGTAATGGAATCAAATCCCTTGCAGTTAAATCCTCAAATCAAAACAATTTGGTTAATCAGAAAACGATGCCCTGGAACAGAAGTGGCTCCGAACAGTGCCCGCGCATGTCCGTCGCACCGCGTTGTCGGCACATAAACACGAAAGGCTCTCATAAACAATGCCATCTTGGGGAGAGCAGACCTGTCAGAGCTTGTGTGCAGAGTGTGTGTGCGTCTGTGTGGGCTCTCCTTTCAGAGTCAAAAAATGCACACACAAACCCAGCTCCCATATGTAATAGACATTACAGTAAAGTAGCTCTCAAATTATGTTCAGCACGAGAGGTCTTATCTTTAATCAACCTGGTGATGTGTACTTACTATAATTATGACCCGAGCTTTAAAACAGTGGGAAACAGCAAAAGATCCCATTTGGCCCTGGATGGTTCCTAAAATTGTGTTCTCATGCAAAAATCATCCTCTGTGACCCAAATGGGAAAGTCCAAATTTAAAACGACCACAAAGGCTCAGCATTACAGAGTTCAATATAGAGGTATATACTTTAAACTCCATGCGTGTATTTTGCATGCCTTTGGCAGCTGTCTACATGTATATGCGTGTGCTATTTACTCTTTTTCGAATTACCCTTTTTTAAGTATAGACGTATTGGCTATATATACATGTGATAAAAACACACCCTACTAGCACCCCTCCCCACTGCCCCCTAGGCTGAGAGAGCAGCTGTGTTGTTCTCTTGCCTGCGACAGCCACACCTGCCCTTTGCAGGTGCTTCCTCCTGGAACACCTGGCCAGGCACACACACAGCCTGCAGGCATAGACCAGTGTCTGCCTGGGTGTGTGTGTGTGTGTGTGTGTGTGCGTGTGTGTGTGTGTGTGTCAGAGAGAGAGAGAGAGAGAGAGAGAGAGAGAGAGAGAGAGAGAGAGAGAGAGAGATAGAATGTGTGTGTATGCGCCTGCTATCTCACTCGCTCTCTCACTGGCATTTGCTGGCGCTTCATCAAAATAAACACTGCAGATGTTTGGGCTTGTCAGTGCAACAGTAATAATGTCTCTCTCTGTGCATGTTTGTGAAACAACATGGGGATCTTCCAACAGTCTTGCTTTTATGGTTCCCCTTCTGCATTGTCTACAATTCAAATATGATCCTATGCAAATAAGAACTAGCCTCTCCATGTGGCTGCTCAGTGCTGAATACTCAAGTCAATAGTTCTACCATTGGCCAACTGTTATTGTTGTGAACATAAGCCTGTTGCTAAGTGCAATATCTTGTATTGATAAACATGATATTCTATTACCCACCATGAACAAACCAAAGGAGACGATGGCATGTAGTTGGTACACACACGCACATGTGCACACACACACACACACACACACACACAGAAACACGCACACACTTGATTTATAAATATCCGAGTCATAAAGAATGTTGCCAAATAGATGTGTACATGCAGCTCTGACAGCAGGGAACCCGTACTAGAAAGTAGACCAAGAACTAAATCTGTTCTCCCCCTGACATGTGTGGAGGAGGACAGGTCTGGAGTTACACTGGCCAGCACTATGTGTGTATCTCTATGTATACATAAACATCCTGAATGATCGATGGGTACCCATGTTGAGCAGGACTCCTCTCCAACGCCAAGCTGTCCTGACACAAAGCAGGTATTTGGGTCAGCCGTAAGTCAAATGATTTATGCCTACGAGGGCGCCTGGTTTCTAAACTCTACTGTACTGACACCGAGATTTGTTTAGCTAATTACACCCAGTGCTCGTCTTGTCAAACAGTTTGATATCACAATATGTGTTATTGTAAATAAAGCATCAGCGACACCAAAGAAACTGCGTGGGGTATTTCTGAGGAAGCGTTTTTTTCAAATCGCAGTGTTTGGTTGTCATATTAGGCCTAAACATGAGACATTAACTGAAGACTTCCCACACAAGGCCACTCATATCTAATAACAGCTCAGCAACCACTGGGTCTCAGCTGTGTTCTGTAGTGATGACAGGCCAGCTGCATCTGGACCTTGTGCTGGATGCCACTAATGGAAAGAGATAGAGAGCAAGAGATAACCAAGAGAGGGTTAAATGCGGACACAGGAAAATATCAAATATTTGAGAGGGAATCAATGAAAGAAAGGGATGGATGACTCATGCAAAAGAAGATTGAATAGGCTTCATAAAATAATGAATAGAATGTAAGAGATGAATATAGAAGTGGGAACAAAATGCAAGTCTTTGTGTGAGCGGGGCGATAAAATCTAAATTGAAGAAATAACACAAAAAATGATTATATGGTTAGAAAAGGAATTATATGGTGATGAACGTTTCTTTTATTTACCTTTCTTGACTGTGACCAGTCTGATTAACTGCTGATCGAGGAGCCCTTTTGTTTCCTTCAATGTCCCTCCGCCCAGAGTGCAGTAACAAACGGCTGCAGTAAACCATCGCACCGGCAGCGCACCAGGCTGCCGACCAGGGAAGCATTGCAATTCAATGATGCTTTCAATGAAGCACTTAACAGGCCAACTCACAATAGAAGAGTTAATCCGGTCAGCTGAAAAGTTTTGAAAAGACCTACGATAAATATGCTAAACCAGTTTCAAACGCTGCAAGTAGCATTTTTCTTTTGAACTGGTAGAATGTGTCAAAGCAATGTTTATGCTGGGTGGGTGATGATACCGGGACAACCCAACGAGAGGGTCCGACCAGAATACTGCCATGAACGGTGTTGACACCGGCACCTGCGTTCAGCATGTGGCCTCAAAGCAGCTCTCAGGTTGGAGAAATTGTGTTTTGACATGGAGAAGCGAGCGAGGACGCCGCTAAATGCCCTTGTCTCCTGTACGGCGGCCATTCTGGAAGATTGTTATTGCCGGGTGATCGTCGGCGCAGGACCACATCTGGAACTCATAGCCCCAGCCTCACCGCCACCCCACCCCAGTTTCGACGCCGGGCTGCACGGCAACAAGAAACAGCTGTGTGAAACTGGCTCCAATTAGCTTCACATTCTCCCTGACAGTTAATCCCTTCTGCTCCGTTTCTCTGGCTCCCCCTGGTTTTGTTTTGTTTTGCTTTTTTGTATCCGATTACCACTGAGTCTTTAAGAACATCGCAGGCAGCAAAGTACCTGGGATTGAAAAATGGAAAACAAACAAATGCATTCAAATTTGGACTATGGAAACTTCCAAAATAAATCTGATCCCAATCACTTTAAGTATATTCTGTGTGGTGTGTGCACAGGCGTTATGCACGCGTGTGTGTGCATAACACACACGGGTCTCCCCGGGTCTCTATGTTGACATAGAGACCCGGGTCTGTGGGTTTTATTGTGATTTCCACATATTGAGGGAGCTGCAATATAAAATTGTTTAGAAATTTAAATGAAACTCATTTACACTCAATAGAACACATAACCCCTACTGCATATGTGATACGTACAAGGAAGTTAGTTTAGATATGGGGTAACATTTTACAACAATGTGTCACCATGAACAAAGAAATTAAACGATCCTATTCACAAACTTTTGCAAGCCACCACTTTTCACATTGAGTGATTAGTTAAAAGAAAAGAACCTGACCTCAAACACACTAAACCGCACAACGTTTAACTTGGCTCTACTTCATGGGGGGAATCCAAATTAGATGGGTCCTTTAATAGATAATGGGAGCCAGATTGGTGAGAAGGATGCCGATGTAACCGGACTGATGAGCAAATATGGACGCTTCCCATGCCGGCGTCAACCCAGGGGCCCAGCAAAACACTAACAGGTGGTTGGCCTGGTGGAAGGACCCACACTGAGACCAGAGGGAGAAGGCAGGATAGGACACACACACGCACGCATGCACTGGGACACACCAACACATTGTACAAGAAACACACACACACGTACACAAACACAGAGCCTGCAGAGGCTGGACATTAAGAAGTGACTCAGAGATGATCTTCAGTACCGTCAGCCCAGCGCCGAGGAGCAAAGCATACGCAGGCAAATTCTCCCACACGGCAAAACACAAAGGGCCCATGTCTGGCAAGGCTGACAGCACACTCAAGCCAAAACCAATTAGGTCTCTAATGCAAACCTGCAGGGGCCCCTTTGTTGTTTATTTCCCATTTTAATGTCAGAGGATTGGAATCCGACTCTGTAACCAGCCCCAAAGAATCAAGGTGGGGGAAACGAAAAAGGGAAAATAACCAGAGTTCCAAATTGGCCACATTTTTTCAATTGGATCTAATTGGATCAGGGAAGAATGGAAGTTATTGACTAGTAGTGTGAGAAATCTTGGCGCCCTGGCGCTGTGTGACAGCACATTTCATCCTAGTGACACGCCATTAAGTTCCACATGGGGGCTGGCCCCTATAAATGCCATTGCGTGATTAAAATCAATGATGGTAAAAACGATAGCTGCCCCACACGTCCCCCAATACAATTACAATTCAATCGTAACATATACATAATATACAATGCTAAATTATTTCAAGTATACTCTGTGCTTCCCCCTGGTGGTCACTGTAAAGCGTGTCTTACAGTTGGTCATGGCTTGGTAACTGTTATTCATATCTGCTGTTATCCCATGAATGTATAAATGTATATTTTCCCAGGGGGAGGCACGAAGAAATATAGTCACACGTGCAACTGGGTCCATCTGATCCCAGTCTGAACCCAGTCCATTGTTCACGTCTTCATTGTGTAAGGAAAAAAGAAGAAGGAGGCTACTGGAACCATTTCTGCACTCAGCCTGGTTTCACGCAGCCTGGTGTTTTTGTCTTAAAAAGCATTAAACTCCAGATGGCGGAGAGCGACAGAGAAAAAAACTTGGTGGATTAAGGGCAGTAAATCCTACACTCAAAAGACGCATAGACGAAGAGCTGCTATTCATTCAATGAGAGAATAATAGGCCGCCAGCACTATATAAAGTATAATGCGCTCAATTGAGATTGTTTTCATCGTTTATTCTCGCTCCTTAAGAGATAATAATGACCGCACGATCTCGCAAGACAAAGCGATATCTAAACTATATCATGATACATTAATCACTAGTTAAGTAGCACTCATGCTGTGTCTCTTGTCCCGGTAGGTAAGACTAGCTGACCACTCTTTGTCACTTTTGGATGTTATGTATGACCGTACGATAAAATAGCAGGTATTTTCAAGTAGACAGAGATAGGCTGTATACATATATTTGTTTTTGCTGATAGTACCTGGAGGGCAGGCTGTCTTGTTGATGAAGCAAGGCCAGGTGCCACATGACGCATCACCTGAGCCTTATCTCATCTAAAACATCTCAATGGCAATTGAGTGGCAATGGCAATTTAAATCAAATATTTAACTAAACTCGAAAAAACATGTGCTACCTTACAATGAAACACCGACGGTTTTGCTAGCATCCTGCTCCTTAGATAGTATTTGATATCTTTCATTATTGGAAATTGTATATTCGTTCGTAGGCAGCATATTTATTGTTGGGAATATACAAATATTATGAGAGAATGGATCTTTCCGGAAAGTAACTGCAGATATCCCAATATCTCATGCACGACATTCGCATAGTAAATATTGGAGTGGGCGGTACATAATAGTACTTAATATTTGAATCAGAAAAATACGCCGCACTAACAGCAGGGAAATGAGAGCGACAATGTTTGGTGATGATTAACTCCACGAGACAACAATAGGACCCTACGCGCTCGACTAATCCTCACACCAGACACACTTCCATTACCTTCAGCAAAGTCCTTTATAACCCCAACTGCTGATGTATTGATTTATGATTAGTTTTCTGTAAGCCTGTAAAACCATATTCTGAAATGCCACTCCAAAAATGTCGTTTAAACGACCAATAACAGGTAGGAGTGGCCCTAAATATACGATGCATTTGTGTTGTGTTGTGTTATTAATTGACATTATTTACATTATAATTTATTTATAATATATTATAGTATATTATAGTATATATATATATATATATATATATATATATATATATATATATATATATATATATATGTATTGTCACTCATCTGTTGAGCCTGGCTCCTCTTTGAATCCCCAGACACTTAAACCAGCGCACCCTGACTGGTTCTGGACCCCTTCCAGAATCTCTCGTGTCATTCTGTTTTACAAGCACAATATTTGGGTCTTGTGTAACTAAGAGAGCTGTGATCCTTGCATCCACCCTCTCCACTCTCTCCCCCCCCCCCCCCCGCCCCAGCTTCCTATTGCACCACCCTACCCCCATGGCCCAACACCCACCCACATACACACACACATGCACACACACACACACACCAACCCCACAGCCACCCACATATGCCACCTCCCCCTCTCTCCCCCCTCCCCATCCTCCGTCCTCCTGCCAGGCAGCCACCTGCTCACTGCTGCATGCTGCACAGCTGCTCCGCTACAATAACAAATTAAGGCCCACCGCGGCAGGCCGGGGCCATTATACCTACTGCTACTACTCAGGAAGAGAGCGGAGGGACCGTCGGCTACTTACTGCTTCTGTGCAGGGAGAGGGAGGGGGGTGGATGCTAGAACGCATGCTCCTATTCCCCAGTGAGCACCAAGGGGGCCAGGGGCCACTTGTGTTCATGTATGGCTGGGGGTCAATGGGACCAATGTGTTTAGGAGGGAAGAGTGAAAGCCACAGTGCACGGGCCAAATCATTTTGCTTTTATGCTTGCCTATATACGAACCGCACGCGTTCATACTCTCTCTGCCCTTCCCCCTTTAGGTACACATGAAGGAAGATCTATAATACAGGGACAGCTGGGTGGAGTTGCATGAAAATGCAGTGTAAGTAGTTGCTGCAGTGGTAGTAAGTAAGTGTGTGCGGTTTACAGTGAAGACTGCAGCACTCAGCTGATTGTCCGCCAGTGGGAAACAGCTCCAGGAGTGATATAGCTCCATGGGACATAGCATTGGTGAATCACCGTACGATCAAAGACTTGGCTCTGGTGGCTGCTGATGCTGCTGCATGATGTTTGCGTCATGCAAGATGCCAAATGCATCGCTATAGTACACATTTCTTTGCCCATAAGTGACAAAGCGTCCTAGATAATGTAGTTCATGTCTGTTTTGCTAGCTACAATTTCAGCAATATACAGTGTATCAAAAATAAACGGGCATGGTCTTCTCTTTCATATACCTAATTTGTGTTAAGATATGCGTCATTAAGGTGAAATGTTGGCCTGGTCATTCTTTATGTATTTTTATGTTGCTATTTTGACATTCTTATGGGAATGCATACATAAACATGAAGATATAATGACAGACAACATGTTACATGTTGCATGATTTTTTTAATGTTTAATTGTAGTGTAGTGTAGTTAATTGAGTGTAAGACTGTCGGCTTCTCTCACAGTGAACCTAGAAGTGCCAGCTTAGTCAAAGCCTGACCCAGCTGAGGCTAACGCCAACTGACATTAAAGGAAAAACCAACAGTGTATGACCTTCAAAAACATATATAAATTATATAACACAACCAAAACATGTACAACTGCAACCTTGGTTTCAGTTTTGCATGTTATGATAAATGAAGAGTTAAAAAATAGAAGATTGAATACTATGCATGACATATTTGATGGCCAATGTGATTGTGAATAAGGTAATACAAAAACAAAAAACTAAAAAGACAAGAAAGCGTAATTGTATACCCATTTCATTCTATTTCATTGCATGGATTCAAACGACCATTAGTGCAACCGATTTAACGGTCTATCAATCTAATGCTAATGCAACGTATTCATTGGCGGGCTCAGACAATTAATCACACCAAACAAGCCTTTAATTGTTACGCCAACTCCAGCATCTAACTCATCTGGTCAACCAGCTCAGTGACTCGTTAACAAAGAGATAAGACGTCGGTTAGCAGGAGGCCCAAGTCACACACACAAAAAAATGAGACTGATTCAGGCGTCATGGTAGTAGGATCTGTTCATGGCCATTGTGGTCCTTTGCTGTGTGACAGCTGGCCGCCCCTCCACCCACAAGCCACCCTCTGCCCTTTGCTTTCACCATCTTTGTCACAAGCCCCCTGGTTTTTAATCAACGAGGATGTCTGCCGTGGAGATGATCTGTGGATATGAATGACTGAGCCTTTATCTATCTATCGGCCTTTCTATCTACATGGATCTACCTATCTACCTATCTATCTATCTATCTATCTATCTATCTATCTATCTATCTATCTATCTATCTATCTGTCTATCTGTCTGTCTGTCTGTCTGTCTGTCTGTCTGTCTGTCTGTCTGTCTGTCTGTCTGTCTGTCTGTCTGTCTGTCTCTCTCTCTCTCTCTCTCTCTCTCTCTCTCTCTATCTATCTATCTATCTATCTATCTATCTATCTATCTATCTATCTATCTATCCTTCTATCTATATTCCTCTGTCCGTCTGTTCGTTTGTCCATCTTTCTATTTGACTATCTATGATCTATTATATATGATAAATTATCTATCTATCTGTCTGTATATGTATCTATCTTCTATCTATCTATTTATCTCTCTATTATATGTGGTTAATTGATGTATATATCTGTATAACTGTCATCTGTCTATCTAGATAGCTATCTATCTATCTTATTATCTTTCAATCTTTCTATCCATCTATCTTTCTCTATATATATCCGTCTTTCTGTCCGTCTGTCTGTTGCGTTGTTTGTCTACATATCTATGGTATACTTATTACACTTCAAAGATTTCAATTACAATTTTTCTAACTCTATGAAACCATCGATCCCATTTATAATCTAAAATTTTGAACCTAATCAGTTTAAAATTATGTCTATCGGACTATCTACAGGACCAGGAAACACATGGCAATGCGTGAACCGTCGGTTCACGCATTGCCCAAAGGTTTATGAAGTCTTTTGTATTCGTGAAACATTTTCACTACCCATAAACACTTTTCATTGTTGCGGCTATGTATAGATATTGCGGAATGGTGGAAAAATGTTTGTTGAAAAAGAGGCAACCATGGTTGAAATTCCTGCTGACTACAACTATAGGCAAGGGAGCGAAATGCGTAGCCTACCACCCTGCTGTAATGAAGACAAATGCATCTGAAAATTGGAAAGCGTTGCATTACTAAAAGACAACATATGCATTATCTTTATCAGTTTTAATGCATTTATTATTTTTTATAGATCCTATACATTTAATATAAGGCGGCAGTATGAACTGAAATAAGGAATTTAAGGACATTTTCAGAAATTAAGAGCCTTTTCCATCTAGAACTAACACAAATACCACTTTACTTTGGTCTGCGTGGATCCTAAATATAAAAATCAGTAGAACATGAGTTTTTAATCCATGTTGACATCAGATAGGCTTACAATCTAGCCTCTATCTGTTGAAATAGCTGAGTATCACATGACATTCTTTCAATGTTGGATGTTTGTAATTGTTCATTCCTTTACACCAATACCTATTTTCACCTGGTATCAGAGATACATTTAATGAATCCCAATTACGTTACCCATAATAACGACCCAAACTCCATGCTTGTAAGGCTGTCATAACTGGCTTTGAGCCATAACCAACAGTGGCAGCACTCTTGATTTTAGGATCCACTGACCCTCACGCTGCTGGGTGTGTTTACCCTCTGAACTGTACTGTGGGTGAGACATTCGTTAACCCCAAGGGTAAAACCTACTTCAATTACCTAGGTTTTCTTTTTTAGCTTCACTGTACGTGTGTACGTCAAGGGGGGGCAAGCCATTAGCAGTGACAGTTTGTCCTCTTGCTCTGTGTTAGCTAGAGCCATCTGCGCCATCGCTCCTGGTTGCATAAGACCTGGCAAACATCTCACCTCCGGGTGAGACATGCTCTCGTTGGCCTTTTGCTTTCTGTTCAATTACCGTCTGATCCCTGTAACGTTGTCCCGGTCTTTGTTTTACCCTTCTTTTTATTCTTACCCAATTATTTTTTTAATTGTTAGATATTTTCTTTCTTTTAATTTGTCCACCATGCAAACGTCTTATCCTCCGCTCTGGCCTCACCTCGTCCCTGTCCTTATTCTCTCCTCTCCTATCATCTCCACTTGTCTTTTTCCATCCCATCTTCTCTTTTCTCACTCCCATGCTTCTGCCCTCTACTCTTACTACTCTGTACCACTTCCTTCCTCCTGACTCCCATCCCCCTCTCCTCTCCTCTTGTCTTTTTCCTCTTTCCCTTTTTGTCTCTCTCCCTGCTGTCCTGCCTGAACTCTCTCCCCTACCATCATCTCCTCTCTCCTCCTCACTCTCCTGTCTCATCTCACCTCTCAACTTTATCTATTATCTCATCTTCATCTCCCTCTATCTACATTACCACCCTAATTCCCCTCTTCTCCTCTCTGTAATTTTCCTCTCCCCTCTTCTCTCCCTCTCTGCTCTCCTCCCCTGGACTCGTTCCTCTCCTCTCTCCTTCCCCCTCTCCACTCTCTAACCTCCTCTCCTGACCTCATCTCTTATCTCCTCTGCTATCTCTTCTCCTCTGTCCTCTTCTTTCCCTACCCACCCCTTCTTCTCTCTCTCTCCATCCCCTCTCCACTCTCTTCTCTCCTCTCCAATCCTCCTCGCTCATGTCCTCTGCTTCTCTTTTCTCTCTCCCCCCCTGCTTCACCCCCTCTCCTCTCCACCCCCCTCGGCAACTGTCTGGCCAGACCGTTGCCTGGTGGTGACACTTCACCTATAGTGACCTGTGGTGACCCAGGCCAGATCCTGTGGTTCCACGTGTGTGCATTTGTGTGTGTGTGTGTGTGTGTGCGTGCGTGCGTGCGTGTGTGCGTGTGTGTGTGTGTGTGGCAGGACCAGGGCCAAGGCCAAGGGTGGGGGTGGGAGCCGGGAAAGGGGTGGGGGAGAGATCACGGTCTGGCAAGATGGCCCTAGCCGTCATCATCACCATCATCATCATCATTCATAGCCTGCTGGCCCCCCCCCCCCCCCCCCCCCCCCCTCCTCTCCTCCTCTGTCACTCATTTGTTCCTTCTGTTTTTTTCCCATTCTTCTTTCTTTCTTTCAGTCCTGGCCCTCCTCATGTCCGGGCCACACGGCACGCGTATCAGCTGAGCCCGCAGACCGCTGGGAGTCACCGGGGGTCAGGTGGCAGCCGCCTGGTTCATTCCCCGCCCCCCCCCTCCTGCCAGAGGCTGCTGCCTCTCACACTCACATGACAGACAGACGCTGCACTGCCACAGACGCTAGAAAGAAGTATCCCGCGTCACTTATTACTCAGTGTATAATAGAAGTACATCTAGAGAGAAAACAAAAACAACAAAGAGTAAACAATCCTGGTGTCTCTCGGTTTTCGTTTTCCTGATGGGGATGGGGAGTTGGACTCTTTGGGTGTTTGGATTCGGACAGTTACGTTATAAACTGTTTCCAGACAAACAGAAAGATACAAGACTGGAGGAGGAGGGGGGGGGGGGGCAGGGATTAAATGTACATGACCATATGGAGAGATCGAGAGAGACAGATCATCAGAGGCTAGCTAGAGAGAGAGATAGCCTCTATTATTCAGACCCCCTCCACCTCCCTAGCTCTCCTCCTCTCTGCATACATATATACATATATATTTACCTTTACATTATTCAATAGGTGCTAATGAGAGCCCGCTAATGGTCGGCCAGGGCCCCTTGCCATGCTCGCTCAACTAAGGCGATTAGGTGACAGAAGGTGCAGGGGCCACAGGTGTACTGGCTTGCGGTTCTATTCTTGTATCTGACCTCTCATTATCAGGCCGGGGTCTGGTTAATTATCCTGGGTGCAAGGCCAGCAGCGTGGCTAGGCCTCTGTGGACACCGTCTGTTCATCACTTGTCCGTATACATTTTTATGAGGAGGAATTATTCTGAATATATGTATAATATTCTCTTTTCCTTGGTGTGTGTGGATATATATATATATATATATATATATATATATATATATATATATATATATATTTGCTAATCTGCCAGCCCATCTGTTGGTCTGTTTTTTTGTTGTTGTTGTGGTGAGTCGGCGTCTGTTACCGCAATATCGCCTTGCTTCTTTCTCCTACTGAAGCCGAGGAATACTAAGGCCATCATTCAAGATAGTAATGAAGAAATACTCATGTTCTACAACATTCAGCATGCTTATTTTTGGTTTCACTCATTCATTCATCTCTAGAAAAATAGAAATAGTATTTAAAAAAAATGTAAAATGTAATTTCACATTTATTATCACCAAGGAATAAGGAAGCTGGTCATATTTTTTAAAGAAAACTTGAATACATAGAATTCAAGCTTCATCTTAACAAAACAGACGCATAATATGGAACATCACAGAAAATGTGCAGTACCCAATTTTTATAATGTATCAATCTATTGTTTACAGATAGAGATAGATGTTTTTTGCTATATCGCCACATATTTCCATATAAATATTCTTTATAGATGCTATATATTCAATTCAATCTTTCGGCCAATCTATCAAATGTATTCGAATGAATGAGCAGGTGTTGTCCGCAACATTATCCGTAGGATTTATATAAAACAATCACTCATCTTACCACTTGATTACAGTGCATCCCATGATGAAATTGTCACATCTGCATATCTGTTCATATCTCCCTCCATCCCCACTCATTCATCTTTCCCCTCCCTTCATCTATTGTCACGGTTGCCACCAGTCTGTCCGGTCCTGCGTGGTCCAGGGAGGATATCGCCTCTTTGGTCCGTTGTAACAGAGGAACAGGTGGGGTTGGCTAACAGTCAAAGCAGGGACCTGAGTCGCACACACACACACACGCACGCACGCACACACACACACACACACCCACCGGCTGCGGCCAGGCAGGCAGCCGGCCACTCAGACACAGGTCCATATGGTGGGGCTCTGGACCGCCTGCCCTCCGCTGAGGGATGGGGGAAGGGGAGAAGTGGGGAGAAGGGGCTGGTGGGGGAGGTTGAAAGGGGGCCTGACAGAAGGGAGAGGGGAGGGTGGTTGAAATTAATCAGCAGGGCCATCCCAACCGTCCACTGTCTTTGGGGAGTTGAGACATGCATATATGTGGCTGATTGAACTGGGGGGCAGGGGATCGGGGGGGGGGGGGGGGGGGGGGTGGGCTCTTGTGTAGAGATGGTGACTGAGGGTGTCTTTGTGTATCCATGCATTGTATTCACGTTACAAAGAAGGGCAGAGAGATTAAAAATCAGGAGAACGAGAGATGCATGTTGTGGGTCTGCATAAACCAAAAGGCTTATTTTTTTTTGCATAAACAAGAGGGCTTGTGTTGGACTGTACACTCCGACATCGAGCGATAGAGTACTTGGCCAGTCATCTGCAATAAGAATTGCAGATGAAATTATGATTAATATTCCCTGTTGCTGTACATAAAACATTGATATACCTGCAACCTGCAATGTAAGGCAGTTATTATTCATATCCCCTTATTTATATTGTTGCTTTTATTTAACCGCCGAAGCACTCTTAAACTGTTTTACACCAGCTCAAGTAGCCTTTAAAATAAAAAAAGTTAATTTATGGTTTTGTTTATGGTTTATGTTTTAGGAGTGTACACTTATTCTTTTGTGTAGCAGGCCGGCCCTTGCCAATTCTGTCATTCCATTCATTGAGGCTTTTAAGGATATTAGGGCTGGGTCCTGTGGATGGAGCTTGGCTGCACCACCTGCCACTCAAACCACAAAGGCAGGGACTGACAGATGTATGGGCAGGGGGTCAAATGGTCAAAGACTTTGTCATAGTTCTAACCATCATTGCACACGCAGGAAAACAACAACCAGACAAACACAAACTCAACATGTACCCACTGATACACATGCACAAAACCATGTTCACAATGTAGACTGAAGGATAAAGGCTGAAGGATAATTTATTAGTAATATTTTGTACTTTTATATCAAAAAGTACAAAATATTACTATATTTGTAATATTATACAATTAGGAGGTACTTGTTCCTTGTGTTACATTGAACGACAAACAACAACATAAAACAACAGTGATTATTTATCTTGCAGATCTTTGCATTGGGATGTAATTTGACACTCAAATTAAAATATTCTGATTATAAATTTAAATGTAATCTTATGCTGGCTGAAGCTTCGGCTAGACTGCACTTCAAGATGGCCTAATCTTTGACGATACATGCAGACAATTAATTCATATCTCTCTTAGATTTTCGGCCATCTGGCGGTGGGTGGAGGAGGGGCGGGGCGGGGGTGCAGGACAGTAAGAATGTTTTCAGCGCAAGACTATTTTGAATCAATCTGTCAGATTTGTTTTTGGACCTCCGAGATAACTAATCCCGATAATCATGTCAGAGAGAGGACATCACTGGCATATGAACATTTGACTCGGGGCTCTGACGTTATTTTAACATTGTTGGAATGATCGGACGTAGCCCTAGCGCCTCTGCTGGTGGAAAATAGTAAGCGCAACCAGACAATTTGCAAGTTGCATTATTATTACTCAAGATATATTCTAATTAATGACATAAAAACATTATAATCTCATTGGTAATATACACAAAATAATTTATAAAACAAAAAATTCATATACAAACAAAAAGTGATTCTAATGAGTGCTGTTCAGAAATAATATTTTTTGATATGTTAGACAAAACAATGACTTTTGAAACGCTTGTAAAAAAAAGAAGAAGATGTGTACACTATAAATAAAAAAATTATGTGTAATGCCTTTGTGTGGAAAAAAAACCCCTTAAAATCCTGCATATCAAATGTATTGTACTAATATTGTCTGTTGTATTTTTAGGGAGCTTTTCATACGTGCATGCGCAAAGAGTAATGTACAACAATACCCACTAGAGGGCGGAATAGTTCAAGAAACCACCACAGACTTTTAGTCTTCATCGTGTCCTCCCACGTCTGCTAAAAAACGAAAGAAAACATGACAGTCAGGCATCTCTATGTGTCCAAAGCCTAGTCTCTGACCAATTTAAATTGATTTATTGTTTTATTATCACCGGAGAGCAGAGACCCACCCAGGGGCTCTGTCTGTGTTCTAAAAATGGACCATCTCTCCCCCTGTGCTATTTCACCTGCTGCACGGCAGATGCAGCAGAAGGTCTCCCTCTTGCCGTTACAGCTGTGAGGCGTCAGGCTAGATTACTTGCAGATGCATTGAGGGCTCCATGGAGTGCAGGCCTAGAGAACAGACAGGCTGATATCTTACCACGGCTTGATGTCAAGGACGTGAGCTTTTACCCTCCCCGAGCTAAACAAGGTATACAGATGAGGGAAGGATTCATAATCAGTACAACTGGATTTAAAAATTCCATTCTACATAATTAAGAAGGTCCCCTTACAAATGTGCTCATTTTACAAAAGACCAAAATCAATACAAGAAATGTTGTCTTTCATCAAAATATGTGTTGATCTCTGCATCCCATCCAAAGCCAGACTAGTTTTAGTCATCCCAGGCATTAGAGCCAGGCACCCCTCAAAGAGGAGGCATGTTAAAAAAAAATGAGTTTTAAAATTTCTGATATAGTAATAATGTAAGTGTTAGTTGGAAACCGATTCAACATAACAAAAAGTTAAGAAAAATATTTGCTGCTACACCAATGGAGGCCGCTGAACACTACTGTTGAGACTGGGTGAACTCCCTTAAGCATGGTGCAATGCTGGGGCAAGACAGCTGAAATGGCAGACTTCTGCTTAAATTAACATGACATGTGCCGTACCTCTGACACTGTCTGCAGCGCCAGAGTGCACGTATTATTCCAGCCTTTAACCCTGACAGGGAATGGGCCACACAGGCCAGCAGTGTTGGTATACGGCAGTGATTGCTGATTTAGCCATATGCCATATTAATTTAATACTATTTTGGTATAAGTTAAAAGGTAAACATTTGTGATTTGGTGTTGATCACGGGGAAACCACTTAGGCCGATGTACTGATGGGCCTGTCGGAGTACAGAGGTTCGGAAATGTCATGCTATACACCTCTACAATATATTGTTTGAATCCTCCCAGAAACCAGAGATCAGGCATGGTTTCCGAGTACAAGTCCCTACTAGATGCATTCTGGCCCCAATGTATTTTTTCAGTTCCTCCACAGGAGGTCCTAATGGTTAATGGAGCAATATTTGCCATTATTGATCTAACACTGTCAATGCTACAATGTGTTGTTTGCTGCCTGCTCATTGACTTTACTGGGATGAACTTTACTACACTTTAAGATGCAATGCAGATATATATCATCTTTTATATATGTTGGGATTAGACGCGTTTTTTTGATTTTGAGGTTGATTTTTTTTTTACTTGTTAATATTTACTTTAGTATTTGACTCTGACAAACTCATTTCAGACTTTGAGTCGATAACCCATCTGACCAAACATCAGCCCAGATAGCGATTCTCAGTTCGATTCTTTTAAAAACAGTTTATTTGAAGAAAAAAAGAGGATTCAACAGGCGCAAAATAGGCAAAAATAGAAACAGCAATTATTTAGCATTCAAAGTTGTATACAATTATTGATTTATCTGTCTGCATATCACTGCACGGATATGCACTGTAAATAACCACATTGCAAAGTACTTCATTGATCTCGGCGTTCAATCATGATTTGGGATATACCCATCACTAAACCAACCGCGAAAGCTCATTAATTATACACTCAACATGCGTCTCTGTGAACCTTGAGTGTATGTCAACACCGTAACTAATCGTATCCTCCTCAATTAACTGTAGCCTACTTATTGAAGCCTACTGTGTAAACCTCTGGAGGGGAATTTGGAGAGAGAAAATAGAGCGAGAAAGCGAGAGAGAGAGAGAGAGAGAGAGAGAGAGAGAGAGAGAGAGAGAGAGAGAGAGAGAGAGAGAGAGAGAGAGAGAGAGAGAGAGAGAGAGAGAGAGAGAGAGAGATGGTGGGGTGTATGCACCCACCCTCCTTCCTACCATCTCCCCCACCCCTATCTCTTTACAGGACTGCCAACCCGTCTAGAGTTATTCCAGGAATGCGTTGAACATGGCTGCCGCGATGAAAGCACAGAAAACGGGACTGTTGGAACTTCGAGTTACCGTGGACCGCTGGATCCGGGTGTTGGCCACGCTGAGCGACGATACTTTAACCATAAGCCCCGGGGAGGTGAACGAAGACTCGGTGAAACCAAACCAGACTCCCGTCGGTGCCGTGAACGGTGACCCCCCGAACCTCAGCTTGTCCCCAGTACCAGATACAATCACTAACGTGAAGCGCACCGTGCGGGTCACCAAACAAGATGTTGGAGGACTTGGGATCAGTATCAAAGGTAAGCAACTCGAAAAAAAAAAATACGAGCGAATTGAAAACACCGTTGTTAAATCAAGTTCGACGGCGTTTGCCGAGTTTGAATGAAGTTTGAGTTATCCGACGACGGCGAGACGGCGTCTCGGAGAGCAGTCAACTTTAAATAGTTGCTCACCAAAGTGCGACATAGCGCGCTCGTCTGTCTAATTTCCTGCAGTCAAAGCTGTTATTTGCGACCATATGCGGTAGAGTTGTTTATACTGGCGCAAAAAGATTTGACAGCTGAGATTCTTTCTCAGTTATCTCACCGTGGAGCATTTTCAGTCCCAGGAAATGGCTGTAGGCTAAATCCCCTTCTGCCATTATAAACGACCAACTAACCTCCAGAGAACCCAACGCCATGCTTCTTTATATTCTGTTGATTTATATTATGCTCGTCAAACTATTATCTATTGCAATTATATATAAATTAACATATTATACTTTTATAAAAATATAGGCCCCTAAATATATCTGTGTGTTTGTGTCCCCAAACCATGTTCATAATACAAAAATGGATATACAACGTTAGATATAGCACAAATACAGCTGCAGCAGTAAAACAAAGACTGTTCAGAAAGTAGGCCACATATTTCTATTGTAATATGTGAGAAACCCCTCCACTGTCACTGCTATTGTTTAGGAAGACGCTCGGGAAAGGATATGTGTAGTGGCCTATCTTCCATACCTGTGCGCTCTGCAGTGTAGTGGGTTTAGGGGCTGATGAAAGGGCTTTCTTTCACCTGTAACAACAGGTAGCTATCTCAGAGATGATCTCACACGGAAGCCTGCAAGGGAAGAATAACAAACTCCTTCTTCACACATGGCATGCACAAAGCAGGCCGCCTTCCCCCCAGCTATGTGTAAAGGCATTAAATATGCGTGTGTTTTTCTTTGCCCTTCGGTTATAGTATTCTGAATTAATTATTTGAGGCAAGCTGGAGATGTGTATTCTCTAAATCTGTCTGAGCACATATGACGAGTTTCTTCAAATTGCTTTATATTGCATATGGTTGTAACCTTATTGTGTAATGGTAAAGACATAGGCCTATAGTTTGCATGGTTCCTGTTTGTTGTGGTTGTGATGGATATAATCAACACAGAGGACGGCTGTTGGGCTGAGCATTTGCACCATCTTTCCAGCTGCTTTATGTTTATGTTCCGCTATTATAATTGTGTGTGTGTGTGTGTGTGTGTGTGCGATGTGCGTTTGCGTGCGTGTGCGTGCGGGTGTGTTTGTCTGTGTGTGCGTGCGTGAGTGTATGTTTGTGTGTGTGTCTCCCGTCACCCCCCCCTCTGTGGGTGCATTGTGTGTGTGCCATGTAAGATTGGGAGGACACCTCACATTCAGGCATCCTTAAGTGTCTGTCTAAGAAGCTTCCCCACCCTGAAGTGTCTGTAGTCTATCTGTGTATTGACTAGGTGTCACCTCTTCCTTGGCCCGCTGCCAGGGGAAGGCAGCCGGGTTGACGGGCAACTCTGGCCTTGTGCCGCAGCAATGATGCAAAGTTGCCTCATTGTGGTGACGGTTGGCGGCGGACATGCTAATTTTAGCCGCCGTACCTCCTGAGCAACACAGGAAGACGCTCAATGACACAATCGCGGCGTCCAGCGCTGTGCAAATTAGAGGCTTTTGTAAAAAAAGAATAGAAGATCATTATTTCTTTGAAGTGAAAGCGTCACCACCGCCGGTTGTTCAAAGGCACTGAGCAAGAGCCGGAGTGGGAGCAACAGGAGGGGGTTGAAGGAGTGAGGCAGACACACAGAGAAAGAAGAAGCTGGTTCATACAAAGGGACTTGAATAGCAAGCCAGAAAGTTGAACATCAAGAAAGAAAGGAAGGGAAGACGGAATGGAGGAAGGACGGAAAGAGAGAAACAAAGAGAGAAAGGGAAAGAAAGAAAGGGGGAAGGAATGAGTGAGTGAGGGAGAACATCACCCAGAGTGTGAGGCGGTGTCGGGGGGCTGGGGGGGGGCTCTTGGTGGGCTAGCTGACCCACCACAATGTGAACAGCTGAGAGTAGCAGTCCACAGCAGGCAGTTGTCATTGGCCAAGGATGAAAGCTATGTGGCTGCCAGTCCTGCTCTCCACTGGGTTTAATTTTAGGGAGCCCACCCCTGCTTGGGAAAACACATGCACGCCACGTCGCCACAAACACACACACACACACACACACACACACACACACACACACACACACACACACACACACACACACACACACACACACACACACACACACACACACACACACACACACACAACACAAACACTCACACACTGGAACAAACACACACACAGACTGGAACACACCAGACACACTGGAACACATTGGACACAGTTACACACATGGGAACACACACAGACAACAAACACACACACAAACACACACACACAGGAACACACACGCACTGGAACCCACAGGCGCACGTGCACACACACATAAGACATGGAGGCAGCTGACCTTCACTCTAGTGTCTAAATTTAAGGAGTAGTCTTGGAAAGCTGAGTGTGAAGGCTCCTGCAGACATGTCGTGCTTGACCTGGGAGCACATTTCAGACTATTCATTATCTAACTATTATACAGGTGTCCATTAGAGATGAAAATTCTCTGTGCGCATTTAAACGTGAGGTCTGCAAAGTTGACTGAAGTTTGCTAGCATGCACTTGTTACACATTATTTATTCTCTATAGAGTATGATTGGGGGTCACCGATGGCAACCATGGCAGTTATGCGGCCTTATTTGCAGCTGTCGATGATGCAATTAAAAGTCTGATTGATACAGTGTGGTATATGTTGGTATATGTGGTATATATATATATATCTATATGTATGTCCAGCCAGACAATCTATATGATAAGGTCTTATTGTAATACTTGTGATATTTCGGAGTACTTTGTCAAAGTATTCCATAGCCACCAGCGTCTGGGCTCTCTGGCTAGTGCGCGTTGCTGAACATGCAGATTCCTCCACATAAAGACGTGTCACAACAAACACTCCATTTTCACACGTAATTGCCTTATTAATTGCATCACACACCAAGTGCGCCCATCACTCACCCGTCACCTGTCAGGTCGGGCCGTCTGACCCCCCCCACACCCGCTCCCTCTCTTGGTACCTCTGAGTGGCATTCTGCCAGGCCGACTGTACAGCTCTCTGTTGGACATCTAAAGTCGGCGCGAGGGAGGGAGTCAGGGATTGATGGAGGCCGGACGGGGGGTGGAAGGAAGAGAGGAAGGAAGAGAGGAGGGATGTGGGAGCAGAGCGGAGATCTGGAAGAGTTTACAGGATGAGAGAGAGAGAGAGAGAGAGAGAGAGAGAGAGAGAGAGAGAGAGAGAGAGAGAGAGAGAGAGAGAGAGAGAGAGAGAGAGAGAGAGAGAGAGAGAGAGAGAGAGAGAGAGAGAGAGAGAGATGGATAGAAGTGGGTAACAATGCACACAGATGTTAGGGGCTGTTTACACCATTCTTGATTTTATTTTGTATTTAAGGAGAGAACTTAAAACTTTCAGGAGGGAAATGGGTTTAAAAAAGGTTATTGGGTTCTTGTAAGTAATGCACTCATGTCGCTTAACGATCAGTTATTGACCTGCACAATGAACACGTATATAGCCTTGTATCCTTAAAGCCTTGCATCCTTAAAGCAAAGACCATTGTCCTATTCAATTCAATTGCATTGCGGATTCAAATTACTTACTGGTAAAGCGTACCGCTGTCCCTTTCCTGTTTAAGCGGTGTTGTGTCATGCTGACACCTGTGTCAGGCCTGCCTCAATTTGTCACCACTTTCACCATTAGCCAGGGTGCTTTTTGTTCCCAACGTATGCCTGCATGTATTCATTCCCTTTAAAATAGCTTCTTGGTGGACCCTATAGGATGACGTGATGTCCCTTTTCCAGTAAAAGGGAGGTGTGATTGGTGTGTTGACAGAATGGGATGTGCTGGGAGAGCACTTTAGTAGAAGTCGTTCAGAAAACAGGAGAATTTTACCTGTCAGTGTTCTCTTTCTCCGTGTTTCAGTGTTTTATTGTTAATCCTCAGTGGCCATTTAGCGAGGTGTTTAAGTGCCATGGTTTAAAATCCCAAAGATCTAGTGTGAGCTAAGTAGCACTACAATTTCGTACTGTCAAGCAGTGTGCGTAGCTTTTAGAAACTATCAGTATATCAGTACAGCTGTGTCCTTATCCATGTGTCAATTGAATATAAAAAATTGTATAAATTGAATCCATTTAATAAAATAATTAAATATTTTTGTAAAAAAAGTAGAATGCCTTCAGACTCAGGCTGTGAAATTATGTTTGTATAGCCAATGTTTGTTAAACGTTGCTCAGTCTTATATTACTAATGATTCCATTGTTCTTTAAAGAAGCACATAAAAGAGCTTCTTACACATAAAGAACGCAGCGCTCTCTGGCTCTTCTGGCCTAGGACCCAGCCGAGCAGGCGCCATGCATAGCGATTGACAACGCTTTGCACCGCCTTGCGCCCCTAGTTGCTGTTTATGGGAGTTGCAACGTTGTTGATGGAAGTGCTTGAAACCAGGAACGTTTCTGGTCTGTCTGTATGGTCTTTCACATTTCAGTAAAGGTCGATCGTCAAATCACATGGCCCAACACTCGCCACATTCATTTACATAACGTTAACTTTGCTGCTATCCATTTGGATGGTACGCTGGTACTTGCAAGTGGTAAGTTGCAAATCTCCCAGCTTTCGTGCGGCATTTCACTGAGGCACGTCCCCTTTTGGTCGCAGTATCTCGTCGCTTTCAAAGTAGAGCGAGCAGAGCTGTACAACTCGCAAAGAAGATGGCTGCGCCCATAGTTAATGGGGGTTGAGATGTATTTTCTTTGTATTTGTACCACGTTGGTGGTTTTAATGTAGTTTTTAAATCCTCTTACACACTTGATTTCATTGCTGCTTTAATCCGGACACCACTAGCCTGCTACTACTCCCCCTCGTGGCTCGACAGAAACACAAATGACAAACTGGAAGGCTGGAGCAAGGGAAATACGTCACGTTCTCGCTAAAGCTGGTCGTTCGTACCGGCGTACCATCCAAATGGATAACAGCATAAAGTGCAACTTTTGTTCCCCCTCTTTAATGGGCCGCAAGCCGTTGCCCGCACTCGAGCCTTCCCACAATCCTTTGCCCCATGCGATAATGCATGGGGCAAATATATATAACCCTAACCCGTTTCCTTAATTTCCCAAATAAATCTTGCATTACTGGACGTCGGACCTTGTCGATACTACAGTCTTTAATAATTTACCCCGAGGCCTGATTAATACCGGGTTACGGTACCCATCACTATCTGCCCCTGTAGAAGCTGATTCCGATTTTAGACTACTCCCGGCTCGTTTATGAACAACCTCTTCCCAGATCCCTATGGGGAATCCATCCGACCGGTCAATCAACCGTGCGTGATATTGCCCACTGGGAGGAAGCCGAGAAGGAGGGGTGTTTTCGGCGTGGTTTATCTCAAAACCCTACCTCTCTTTTTTGCTCTCTCTCTTAAGTACTCTCGAATCGTACCGTCAGCAGCTTTTAAGGTGTGGATATGTGTAGGAGGGGTGTCATATTTTTATAGGACCAATATTTCACAGGGAAATCGGCAGTTGGGAAATCCACCCCTCCAAATCTATGCCTGTTGTAACTGTAACTTTAACAGCAAAAAGCATGCCCATGTCAGTATAGTATTACTGCACTTTTAATCAAAATTATTGAGTTACAATTTATTCTACTGGGTGACACCTTCTTGTTTACCTCATTCTCCTTCCTTGTTCTTTTTGTCTTCATTCTTCATGTGGGAAAAGAGCAAATAGCCGGTCTGAAATGAATGTGATCGGTCTATATTCCCTGATGGATGAAGCTCTGAACCTTGTTTGTCCTAAGGGTGAAATGGCTTGCATGTGCATTTTTCTTTTTCAAATATCAAACAGGGAATTCTGTAAAATCGGTTAAGAAAGGAACCATATTACCGACCACACACACACACACACACACACACACACACACACACACACACACACACACACACACACACACACACACACACACACACACTTTTGCAACACTGCAGTTAGTGATGTAGCTGTTGTATGAGGTATGATGACATGGAGCTCTGATCCACCATGAAGACCTTACAGACTAGAGGAGGACCCAATGTGCCCATGGGCCTCCTTCATCAAGTCAGTAGCAAGGATGTAACCAAACACACTTATCCGTGTGGTCAGTTTCCATGATGCATTGCTTTCCTTACCCTGACATTAACTAGACCAAACCCTTTAGCTAAACGTAACCTTATGCCTAGCTTTGTACCCATAAAGGCCACTATTTCAAACTCTAAACTCTGCATCCTAAATCGTATAGTGCACTTAATTATTCCAAATGCATTAAGGGAAATGACCAGCAGAAATGTTCTCATACGCGTCCCTTCACAAGCATTGGGGGAGGAGTGGGAGCCACCTCTGGCTCGGTGCATCTTAACCTGATGGGGGCTAGATGATTAAAATGCAGTGGAAATAGTATTTCAGTCCAAGATTTTCATTTTCTACCCTTTTATTTCGCTCTGGTCTCTAAAGGAGAATACATGAATTAAAGCAAAAAGGAATAAAATAGGAGGTGGCAACCTCTTGAAAATGTATTCAAAATGAATGTGATTGAAACCCCTTTTGGACGATTCCTCAGTGGCCTGAGGGCAGAGTCCAACTGGCAGTAGACATTATTGACAATATATATCTGCTGAAGAGTGGTGGAAGCCCAAAGCAATACATATCCATCAGCATGCTATCTGACCTGATTAGACTGAGGGAGAGGGAGGTAGAGAGAGACTGGGAGAGGGAGGTACAGAGGAGAGGAGAAAAAGTTGAAAGAAGAAACTGCAAGAATCTCTGTGAGGGTAAGACAGGAGCAGCAGTCTGCCTCCATCCTAATCTACACTTTGAGCAGGTTAGACATGATACAGGTAGATCTAACAAATGTAGAGGATTATGTTATTACGAGTCCACTTCTACTTTAAATGACACAGTTCCTCATAATGGCCAAATGGGGAGAAAGAGATCAGTTCACTTAAATTTAAACTTAAACATAAACCTAAACAAAATGTTACATCAAAGGTTATTAGGTATTGTGAAGAAGGCTTTTTTGATTGTAATCACATCCATATTAAATTCAGCATCTGAGCATCTGAGTGTGCTCAGATGCTGGTTGTTAGTCGGCCCATTTCAATTGTCCTCTCTCCATAACTACCATCACAGCATCGAATCAATGTCTTTTCACCTCTGCTGGGTCCCACCGACCCGCCCGGCCAACAGTAGAAGGCTGTGCTTGAACACAAAGAGGCCCTGGTGTGGAGCTGCATTGTTGGTTGAAATACAAAACTTTGGTTTCTGGCCAGACTGTTTGCGGTTGATTGGTGTTATTGGTTTTCTTGCTCAGTCCTCGGTGAAATGTTTAAATTAGTTGTGATTTTAAGCTACTTTTTTTTTGAAAATCAAAGGGTATTTATTTGCTATGATTAAAACTTCAATTTCACATGTATCCAAGCTTCGTAGAGATCTGATTAAGAAAATGGGGCCAACATTACAAACAAATGTCTGATTATGTCACAATATGCTTACTCATGTTTCAAATGCGATTTCTGCTTCAGGACATCATTTGTCATCATACATTTTAAGGGCAATATACCAATCTTATCCAATACATTTGTTTACTCAATGCGTTTGCTTGGAAATGTGCTTGAAGACCAACCAACCAACATTCACTGCATATTCACCGTGAAACGCATATTGTCACCTTGCAGGGGGCAAAGAGAACAAGATGCCAATCCTCATCTCCAAGATCTTCAAGGGTCTGGCGGCCGACCAGACGGAGGCCCTGTATGTCGGCGACGCCATCCTGTCCGTCAACGGCTATGACCTGAGGGAGGCCACGCACGACGAGGCCGTGCAGGCCTTGAAGAAGACTGGCAAGGAGGTCATCCTCGAAGGTAAGCCCCCCCACTATGGTCACGAGTGGTACTGCACAGGGATGTGTGTGCACCAGCCGGATCCCCCAGGGCTACGAGGGGTACTGTGGTACAGTGATGTGATTTGTTCTGTTTGTAAACCGTGGACTAACCGGATACCAGGGCGAATAACTAATTGTCAGAGATGTCCTTTACCCGTCTATATATACAAACATAATTGTAGAGTTATTATTGACTTCTACGTCGTACCGTGACTCGGGTTTGTATTGTTTGTGCTGGCGTGCCATTGGAAGAAGGTCCCAGAGCACGATGTTCAGACTTGAAGTGAGAATTAAGCACTTGAATCACTTGGGAAATGTAAAATCCAAAGTGGGACGAATAATCCCGTCTCGACCAACAAGAAACACACAGCTCCAGAGCTACTTGCATAGAGGTGACTAGACAGAAAGACAGAGAGAAGCATATTCAGGATAAATACTACTACTGCTGTGTACTGCTAAATTCACTCTTAGGGTCTCTATCTTATCCTTTTGGGTCCAATATGATGAGCTGGAGAGCTTTGGTCAGATCTTTGATCTCTAAACTACCTTGAATCATGCAAATAATGAGTTAATTTCAAACAGCAAGCATAAACCATACTTTTTTAGAAAGTGATAAAAAAATAATATATATATATTGTTCTGGTACACACACGTATGCATGCACACACACACACACACACACTCACACACACACACACACACACACACACACACACACACACACACACACACACACACACACACACACACACACACACACACACACACACACACACACACACACACACACACACAGATCTTTGAACATGCTTATGATTCCTTTCCGGGCATCCAACACGTCTGACGTGAATACCTCTCTCCGTTCTGTGTCGGAACAGAGAGGCGTGGGAGAGAGAGCTCACCGAGAGGGAGGTCTGATCCCTGTCTCGCGCCCCAAGGTCCCTCTCAAACGCTTACATTCACCCACTGCGATCTAATATCTCACCCTTCAGATCTCACTTATTCACCGCCCTTTTTCCTGTTCTCTTTTCTTCTCCCTGGTATTAGCTTTAGAGTAATGTATAATGTATTAGTGCGTCTTTGTGTGTGTTAGCATGTGTGTATGTGTGTGTATGAATGATGAAGTCAGGTGTGTGGCTTTTAGTAAATCTAACTTGGCGGCCTACACAGATTAAAGATGAAGATTGCTTGCCAACGGATTGCATCATAGCCATTTGTACAACTTCACAAAGAATGGAAGATTACTTCTTTTGTGGGAATTATTAAAGTAGGCTGCACTAAAGCAAAAAAAATTCTGCTTTTACACAATTTGCTCAATCTTTCTATTTATGATCTGTATGTTCAGTCTCTAACGGACAGACCAAAGTTCCATCTTATTTTCACACACACACACACACACACACACATGCACACACACCCACATGCACTCAAACACACAATGACATACACACACACTCAGACACACACAAACACAAGCACACACACAATGTGCATCTGGGTTATGTCTATCTAAGTTCACTCCTACCCGATGGGACCCTTTGGTCTGCATGCTCACACATTCTATACGCCATGAAGGCTGCTGGTTCATCAATTAAAACCCTTTGCGGAAAACGCCGAATGCTTTTATTACCGCATGGTTGTGATGAAACCACGGTTCCAAGGTTGGGGTGGTTTTGGGTGGTGCCTGGGTAATGCCGGCCTGGTGCTGCAGATGCAATGTGTGCCGTACAGTCAGGGGAAATCACTGCACCATCCCCACACTCTGACACACAATGTTTGATATCAAGACAGCTCCACCGGCGGTGTGCAGTGATCCACCGTCTCTGAAACCGTTTCACGGCTTCATTCTCGCACCCTCAACTCACCAAAACTCCAACCTCTAACCGCTCCCTCCACCATGACCTCAGGGAGTGCAATCTTCCTTAAGAGACGTGCATGCCCGTGCACACACACCCATGCGTGTGTGCGTGGGAGTGTGTGCTCTTGTTTTGATTGAGTCAGTCAGGGTGAGGCGCCACAGAGTTGCATAGAAGCGTCTTTGTACTTTCTTTATCATAAAGGATTGGCAACTCAAACAATATAGGCTGCAAGTACCTGCACGTGTAACTTTGAGTGCTGAGGATTATGTTTCCATGTAAATTTGTACAAATGAATGAACTCGTAATTGATCAGACGCATTCCTGACATGCGAACATACACACACAGATACCATCAGGATGTTACCTTCCAAGTCCTTCAGTGTATGGTTTTTAATGATATTTTGACCAATTAAAAAATGTCCACGTGTGAAGAATGAAGATGTCAAGATGCAATGATCAACCAAAGATCTATTTATAAACAGCGGGCTGACACAAGATGTGCGGTCGCAACAGCACTTGTCACTGCACTGGAACCATCTTGTTGTCTCACACAGAGCTCAGCAAAGTCTAAATAATGATCCAAAGCGCTGCCGCTGGATAAGACTTACTGTTCACATCAAACATCATACAGAGAAACCAAAAACCAGTGTATATGCACCACATCCTTCACAAGCATGCCCTGGACATCGGCATTGATCATGGAACAGAACCGAACCAATCAGCAGTGAGCGTTGGGGGTCATGCGACATGGCTGTGACCTCAGGTACGTCTCCCAGCTCTCTCTGCATTTCCCCTCCATGGGCGGGGTGGGGTTCAATCAGCCGGCCGCACTATGAATACACCTCGTCCTCGTCCCGTCTGTATTCCTCTGCACACCCTACTCTATCAACATGGAGATGGAATAATCAATGGGTGCGAGATGAAGAGACACTGTAAACACCTAATGGGGTCAGATAAATATAACAGGGAAGATGAAAACGTAAAGCCACAGCCACCCTCATTTCCGGCCACTGACATTTACAATGTGTGCGTCTGTTTGTGTGTCTGTGTGTGTGATTGTGCTTTTGAAAAAAATGTGTGCTTCTGCCCAAGTGCATACTTGTCTCTCTCTCTCTCTCTCTCTCTCTCTCTCTCTCTCTCTCTCTCTCTCTCTCTCTCTCTCTCTCTCTCTCTCTCTCTCTCTCTCTCTCTCCCATCTCTCTCTCTCTTTCTATTTATGGGTGAATATGTTTGTGTTTGTATGTATTTGTGTGTGTGTTTGTAAATGTATCCGTAGTCATGTGTGTACATTAGTGTGTCTATGTTTGTTTGTGTGTGTGGATGAGTCAATGTGTGTTTCTGTGCACATGGTGGGTGTGTAGTCAAGAAAAAAATGACAGTGGGGACTTGTTGGTTATTATTTTCCAAAGAAATGCCACACCTAGTGAGGTCATGAGAGAGTTGTAATTGTGATATACAGTGTGTCTCAGTCTGTGCACAATAACCAATACCCTCAGAGTCTGTAAATACTATTATTTGGATACCACCATAGCAGTGATGCAAGGTTAAGGTATTTTCTCACCCTAATCCGTAGTCCGAGAAGGGAAATTTATGAAAATTACACCGGTATTTGCTTCCCAACCCGCTATAATAAAATGTTGTCCCCCAATCTCCTGCTGGCAAATCACATGCTGAACATGAGCGCAGCCTATTATATGTTAATGCTTTCAGATTAATAAGCCAAAACATGTAATGCATAATATTGTATATGAGTACAAAGTGTGGTGATCCACCAATTTCTAAACTACAAAACTCATAAATTGCATTTCTCTCTCTCTCTCTCTGTCTCTGTCTCTGTCTCTGTCTCTCTCTGTCTCACACACACATAAATGTCTCTCTCTCACACACACATAAATGTCTCACAAACTCATAAATGTCTGCAGGGACGGGAACATGTCTTGTGTGACCTTTGAACTAGCCAAGTGTGCTTTCTTGGGTCCCATTTGGAATTCTACCCCGGAGTGAAACACCATTCATCACTGCCACCAGTTAGCCAGCCAGTCAAGCACACCGGACCCGTTCCATTACTGCAGAGGGCTGGCTGACCAGTTGGCTGGCTGAATGGTTGAACCGTTCCCTGGACAACCACCAGTCTGATGGTCATGCACACACACACACACACACACACACACACACACACACACACACACACACACACACACACACACACACACACACACACACACACACACACACACACACACACACACACACACGCACGCACGCACGCACGCACGCACACACGCACGCACATGCACACACTCATGCGCATAAATATTTATCACACACACAAACACAAACTTGCACAGCAGGCCTGCGCAAACATACACTTGGTGCTCAGGATGGGATGTAAGCATACAGGGATGACATTAGAAAGACGTGCACGTGGTCATAAGTGCATACATGGGTGCATGTGTCAGTAGCTGGGCGAATTGTACTTTTCAAAATGCTAGTCAATTCAATACTGCTGCCATGGGTGTATATATCGGGCTGTTAGTGCATGGGAAGGGAGTGTGAGAGAGAGAAAAAAAGGTTTTTTTTGCAAGTATTTGCCTGTCTTCCTCTGTGAGTGAGTGTATGTGTCTGTTACTTTCGCTGTTGGATTAATAATGCTGGTACACTGTGTGCTGTTTGGCATGGAGGCCAAAGAAGGAAGGGGTTTTTGGGCCTCTGTGATGGACGTTAACCACACCTTCTCCACCCTTGAAAGATGGTGTTATTATGCATGATCCCCTCTCTTTGACTTCTCTTCAGATTCCACAGAACATAAAACCTAAGACAAACTGTTTTGTTATTTAGCATTTTAGTCTCATCATCAGTGTTATGCGATGACTAGCTCTCATGCTATTGTGTTAGCGAAAATGTTAGCTTCCAAACCGTTCAGTTGGTGTCTAAGAAACTAAGCATTCAGAGCCCTATAAGGGCATATATAAGGGCATGTATGTGTTAGTTTGATTAGGAGGGCAGGGGACCCACGGTGGCTGGGTCCATCTCTGTATAACGAGGCTTATTATCAGGCTGAATGTCAGCCTGAATCCAATGATAATTTCACTACTTTATGTAGGGGTCATAATAGGAATATGTACATATACGTTTGTGTGTGTGTGTGTGTGTGTGTCTGTGTGTGTGTGTGTGTGCGTGTGCTTGCATCAGTGTGTGACTGAAAGAGATACTTTGAAAGAGCAAGACAGGGAGGGCTGGTTGCTGGGAGTATTAAAGTGTTCCAGTGCCCTCAGCCAAGAACCCAAAGCATCTAATGAGCCAGGCTATCACTATTCTCCTTCTCTTTCTCTCTCTCTCTGTCCCTCTGTGTGTCTCTCTCTCGGACTCTCGCTCTCTCTGTGCCCTGGCTCTGTCCTTTTCATTAGGGTCGCTTTGGCCCCTGCCCCATGAACAGACACATGAGATTAGGCAGGGCTTAACCGCGGAGCCGTGTGGGTTGTAGACATTCCCTTGTCTAGAAATAAAGGGTTCTTTGAGTGAGTGGTGATTGTACATTGTGTGCTTTGCGTTGCGACATTATGGCATGCTAGCCAGAGTCCCTCCACTGAGTTTTTCCGTTACCAATAATTGGACTGTTGTGCAACGATCCAACAGGGGATTTATTGACATGTACAAAGTCTAAAAGTGTGTGCGTGACCACTTAAAACATTAAAAAAAATACATATGTATTATATATCTACTTACATACTATAGATAACTTGGGGAAATTCCATTGAGTCGAATGAGGGAAACTTTCCTGGTAGATTGCACTCCCATAACTCCCTGGAATATCAAGCTCTGTGTCCAAATATGAATACATTTCAAGTACCAGCAGCATTGCGTGTTTCGGTAATGTTTAGGGTGATATGAGGTTTGAGCTGCACTAAATCTGAGCAGTGAAATGATTTGTCAGCACCCCAAATGAGGTAACCCCCACAGCTAGCACCAACTCTCCTTCTCTTTCTTTGCCTCTCTCCTGCTTTCTCTCTCTCTTTTTAATTTTTTTCTGGGTCAGATAGATTGAGGTATTCGCCATAGGGTATTAGCTCGATGCAGAACTTAAAAGCTCTGTGGAAAAGTTGCAGCATTAAAACATATCATGTCTGTTTGACCATTTGCATCATCTTAGGGCTCTCAAGTTGCTCTTGATTGAATACACTTTAAGATTACAAATACAGCAAGGCTACCCTGTTAAACATCCAATGCCTTCACACCTGTTTGAAAACATTATTGGGCTTGAGTCAATGGCATAATGCAGACTATCATCTTACTCCATTTAAAAGTATTGATCACTGTCAATGAGTGGACGAGGCACTCAAATCGCTTTTCATTTTGGACTATTCATTGATGTCTTTCAAGTCAGGGAACCAGTAATTCAATATCCTTCTTGATGGATAGCTCGGGTAGTTGTGGTGAAGTTCAACAATGTCAACAACACAGTGAATTGCTCGTCATGCTGATAACCATTAAAATGTATTCAGGCACGAACTGAGGTTCACTTTACCGGAGGCGTGCAATATTCAAATGATCAGCCAATCGGATGGCTGCCTCATGATTCACACCATGCTATGAATCTCTCTTATAAATAAAACATTCCACCACATTTCACATCCTGAAGTAATTGAGGCTACAGCTAACCAGATGGCGGTCATCCTTGAGGTTTAATGGTTCACTTGTGGTTTGTATAAAGAAAAAATGTCATAGTTTAAAAGTTTTCCGTTGATGCTATTTATTATTGAAATCGCTTTTTTTATTAATTATCTGTCTTTGCACAAACATACGCGCACACATGCATGCACACACACACACACACACACACACACACACACACACACACACACACACACACACACACACACACACACACACACACACACACACACACACACACACACACACACACACACACACACAGATCCTCCTCCCCTGCTGTATTTGATTACTATAAAAAGTTTTCGAGTCCCTGCCCATCTTGGAGCCCCCTTATTGTCTGGCTCTGACTCCCCCCCCCCCCCCCCCCCCCCCCCCCCCCTCCCCCATTTAGGGCCTGGAGCTATATGGCCCAGCGGCTATGTAGCCTAGCGGCTGCGGTGAGGGGGTGATTAAGAGCCCAGCAGGGTGCCGGCTGGCTTGTTTTTTCTCCCGGCACCATCACCACACATCTTCTCAGTGCCATGAAGAGCGTGTTGCTGCGGTGTAACGGGCTCAAGAGGTTCCCCTAATCCATCTGCTCGTCTGCCAACCCTGCTCGCTGGCATCCTCCACAACGCTCTCTGATTCAAATTTGCTCATTGAGTGTGTGTCTGTTTGTGTGTGTGTGTGTGTGTGTGTGTGTGTCTGTGTGTGTGTGTGTCTGTGTGTGCGTGCGTGCGTGCGTGTCTGTGTCTGTGTGTGTGTCTGTGTGCGTGCGTGCGTGCGTGTGTGTGTGTGTGTGTGTGCGTGCGTGTATGTGTGTGTGCGTGTGTGTTTCTCCTGTCACCCCCCCTCTGAGGGCCCCCATGATGAGAGTGGTTACATGTGTATTAATATTGCACTGGGGAAGTGGGTCTGATATGTCAGGCTTATTCTTCTACGCTCAGCTGCAATCTTTCATCGCTAATACATATATATTTATATCTATCACTTTACTTTCATTATTCATTTATTTTACATATTTTCCCACACTGACTGTACTTTATTTAATTGCTGGATAATTAAATTACATTGTTCTGTGGGGAATAGTCCTGCTGAGACAAAACCACAGTGAACGTAACCCGGTCAGAGCAGTTGAAACGCAAACAGTAGGAGTATAGGTCTCTTTATCATTCCTCTTCTTCAATTGTTCTGGATATGTCTTGCCTGTCACATTTAATTGCCTCTGTGTGTGTATGTGTGTGTGTGTGTGTGTGTGTGTGTGTGAGGTTGAATGTGTTAATGTGTGTGTGTGTGTGTGTGTATGTGGGTGTTTGTTTCGGTGTGTGTGTGTGTGTGTGTGTGTGTGTGCATGCAACAGGCGCGTGTGTGTATATGTGTGTGCATGTCTTTATTCTGGCATGGTCTACAAAACACAGAAGACACTGGCTTTGCAGCAGCGATGACAGCAACTATGCAGGACGTATGAAATGAATAAACCCTGCCTTCACCTTAATTCAACTGTTTAGTCTAAGTGTTTTCATGTTGAAATGTGTCCTCCTCGAATATAATAGGGCATGGTAGTGGAGTGGGCTATGCTACGTTTTGGGTGGAGTAGTGAAATGAGTTACATCATGATAACTCGGCCTCATTGCTTTACCCCACCGCCCGCTTTATTAAAACTCCTCCAACCCAATTCTCATGGCAGCATGATGACCAATGAAACCTTCTCACCTCCTGGATGGCCCCCGTGGCCCCGCCCACTGCACCAGCCTCCCTCCACCTCGCCATGTTTCAGCCACCTCCAGACATCTCCTTCCGTACAGATTCTCATTATTTTCAGAGGCTCCTCTTTTATGTTTCTATCTGAGACGGAGTATAGTGTGAAGGGGTTGAGGAGGTGAGGGAAGGGTAGCAGGATGGAAATCAGTTTGTCCGAAGCAGAGAATAAGGCGAGAGTGTGGGTGATCTCGCCCGGGTCAGTTTGGAACAAATTGAAAAATCCTCCGACCTCTGGACGTTCAGATGAGGGGCATTACTGTTCTGGCTTATTGTAATGAGGCAGTGCCTGCACTGGTCAGGCTCCATTATCATTATTATGGTCCCTTATTGTAGCCAACAGTACATGCAATCATCCTAGTGTGCATCCTTTACCTTAACACAAATGATGTCATAAGCAATTTTGTTATCAACTGGTGGTGTGCTTTACTGTCATTTGTTTTGACCATATATTGAGGCTTCCATAATGTTTTGGTTACACAATAAAGTCTAGCCGATATGGAGTGAGGTGGACAGAAGTGGTAAAAAATTGTGAAATACCATCACTGATTTATCCCCAACACCTCTTGTAATCGCTGAGTTTATACCATAACCCTAGAATACTCATCTTATTAACTTTCCAGTGATTTTTCTCTGATCTGTTTTAGAGGCATATCATCTGGGGTGCATTTCATAAGCCGATAGAGCCTGCTGTAGATAAAAAATAAGTATGATGTCTGACCCGAGCAGTGGGAGGGCCGCCATAGCAAAAGCCCCCCACGTCGTTTTCCTCTGCCTCTGCACCAGTAAGTAAGTATAAATAAGTATCCCCCAGCTGTTTAATTCATCCCATTATTAGTCATTTTGTTTCGACTGCAGCACTTTGAAATCACTGAATAAAGCACTCTTTTGATATACCCACTCAAAAACAGCAGATAATGCTGGTCTTTTTTCAATCATTATTCAAATCAAGACGGGGGAAAATTGGCACTGGCTTTTTATTACAGTATATTATAAGGAAGAAGGGGAATGGGGGTTTAATATACTGCTGTGATTGACAACCGCCCATGCTTTGCTTTATTCCCATCCTTTGAATGACTCCCGTGTTAGTCCAAGTACATTACAATAAACTATCATAGAGTGGGAGCTCGAACTTTCTCACCCTCATGTTCTCTCTCTGCTTCTCGCTCTCTTTTCCCCTGCCTGGCTGTCTTTCACATTTTCCGCCTGTGTGTGTGTGAGTGTGTGTGTGTCTGTGTTTGTGCGTGCGCATGTGTGCATGTGGCCGGGTGCATGTGGGTGTGAGTGTTTGGCTGCTTCCATTTTGCATGCCATTTAATATGCATTGAAAGAAACCCATTCCTAATGTTTGTAAGCTACACACACATCATTCGTGTACCACAACCATCAGTCCACCGGCCAATTTGTTGATGTCAGCTGTAATGATAGCAGTAACATTACCACTCCCCCGCCCTGGTCCAAACACTGCACTACATTGCTGCCTGTCAAAGTTGACTTTTTATGTATCGGGTATGAATTTCAGATTTAGCTTGATGAAACTTTCTGGGCTGCACCGCCAGTAAGCAGCAGTAAAATCACAGAGGACCGATAACATACTAGCATCTATGTAGCCATGTAGCATGTTCACAAAGCAGGGCTATTAGGGCTTTGTACTTGATGCTACTTTCTTTATGCTGATCTATTCTATGGAGGGCCTGACATTCCTTCCTGTCTGCCTGTCTCTCTTTTGTGGGATGTGGTTTCTATTTGGCGTTTTTTTTTTAGTTCTATGTTGTTGTTGTTGTTTGTCTAATGGGAGTTGTTGGTCTGTGAAGATATTGTGCGGTGGCTGAGCGTGGGGAGCAGATTAGCCCAGTCCCTCAACCCCTGCTCTAGTAAAATAACACTCTGGCTCTAGTGAACCATGGTTAAGGCTCCATGCTGTCAGGTTTGCTTAACCCGGGGGCCTCTCCGCTCCCCGCGGCCCCCCATCAGGGGCCCCTGGTTCAGAGATTGTTCAACAAAATAGCTGTTGTACCTAAAACTACAGAGGTCTAGCACAATTTGCTATTTGTCAGGGGGAAATAGTGAGCATACTTTGTAGTTAGATGCATCCATTTTCCCAATTGTGTTCATGTCTAACTCAAACAGAGTGCAGGTGATATTGTGTGTGTGTGTGTGTGTTTGTGTTTTTGTGTTTGTGTGTCTGCTAATGTAAGCGGTTCCAACAAGCAATTGACTTCCCGTGCAATTATTTATGTGTTTAAGGCTAGCTGTGAAAACTTTATAACATTGGCTTCTGCAACAGTGGCAACAGCAACTTCTTTAGAATGCAGGGCAGATTGCTCCATCACTTTAATTTGCATACCGCTGCGTCTGAAAATGACCTCAAAATGAAATTCACAAGTTGCACAGCGGATTACAGAAATAAATATCTTTATACATACCTGTTCATCTCCCTCTCCCTCTAATTCTCTCTCTCTCTCTCTCTCTCTCTCTCTCTCTCCCTCGCAATCGGAGGTGGGTTGTTGAAACAATGTGGCAATCTTTGTGTTGGAAGGTTATGTTCATTCCACACCCCTCTACCAGATCTTGATCAGCTGTCTTTCACTTTGTTGGATTAGGATAATTTACTCTTTTGAGACATTAGATGCTTTCAGACATACGTGTAAATCCTGATATGCAAAGTATTCAAATGGCTGCAATGGCACTATGTGTCTGAATCAGTGTCCTCCGATCACCACCATCTCTCTCTCTCTCTCTCTCTCTCTCTCTCTCTCTCTCTCTCTCTCTCTCTCTCTCTCTCTCTCTCTCTCTCTCTCTCTCTCTCTCTCTCTCTCATCTGCTCTGTCTCTCACTCGCTCACTAACTCCCATTGTCTCTCTCATACACAACCTTGCCAGCTATTTCCTTTATTTCTCTCTCTTGCACTCTCCCTCTCTCGCTCCTGTCCATCCTCTCCGTTATCCCCTTGGGTTGGCATTTGTCCACATTTTTAATGAGATGGGCCATAGGGATGATGAACCTAACAAAACCCATTGTAAATGTGTAGTAAGTCTTTCCTTTATATATTCTCTCTCTCTCTCTCTCTCTCTCTCTCTCTCTCTCTCTCTCTCTCTCTCTCTCTCTCTCTCTCTCTCTCTCTCTCTCTCTCTCTCTCTCTCCCCCCATACCCTCTTAGCCAGAGATTGATGCAGACATTAATCAGTGGAACACAGAGGGGATGGAGATCTAGGGGTTTAATAATCCCAGAGGTCACAACAGAAACTTTGAATAGGATAGTGCATCGCCCACGTTGACACACACACACACACGCATGCACACGCACACGCACAAAACAGACGTACGTACTGGCAGCACATGCAACACACGTGAATCAATAATTCAAATGCAATTCACCTACACAAACATCAGAATGCATCACACACACACACACACACACACACACACACACACACACACACACACACACACACACACACACACACACACACACACACACACACACACACACACACACACACACACACACGCGCACCGCACCGCATTTAGGCATGCTATTTAATTCCGAATGTCCCCAGGGGTCATAATGCCCCCCATCGCACTTGATTTCTCAAGCCGGGAGTCGGTCCACCTTTCAGAGATGGGACACCGCGGTCTAGGGCGCAGTGTATCTACATGTGGATACATCGCTAGGTACACCGTCTGTCGTGTGTGCCACTGTGTGTCTTGCTGAGTGAGTGTGCGGGGGCTGCTTTAGCCTTCAGGGCCGACTTGGTTCCCAGAGCCAACAGCATGCTTTCCAGGTCACTGGCCGGCCAATGAAAGGACATTCCACGGGCTCCCACAGTTACCAAGAGGGTATTCACTTCGGTGGCGTGTGTGTGCGTATGTGTGTGTTTGCGTGTGTGCACTAGGGCGTGTGTATGCAAGATGGAGAGAGATTTCTCTGTGTGGGTGTGCATTAGTGTGTGTGTTCGCATGCGTCTCTGCCTGTTAGGCTGTTCTGCATGCAGCATAGATGGGCAACAGTGGATGACTCCGGTTCTATCCGAGCGGCCATTTATTTACTTTTTTCGATATTCCATCCTTTTTTCATCCCGTTTCCCCTTTGTTTCTTGTCTTTCAGTTTTTCTTTCTTTTCGTCTTTCTTCCTTCCTTTCCTTCTTTCTTCCTACCTTTACTTGTGTGTGTCTGTGCCCGTTCACGCATGTGTGAGGAAGAAGCCAAGTGTGCTAGGATGTGTGCAGATGTATGCAGCAGGGATTATACTGTTTTACGAGGAAACATGTGGCTTTACACTGTTGTTTATTGGTATGGTTGACCCGGTATTGGGTGCTTAACCTCCAAACACAAGAGCAACAGTTTCAATGCTGTTTAATTTACAAGGCTTTTAAAAGCTGAGCTAAGTGAATCGAATAAAACTGAATTGGCCTGAAATGTAAGGTCATGAGTTGTGAGTTTCAGTGAAAAGGCTTTAGTGAGAAAAGCTTAGCTGGGGATTCTGCAGCCAAGGCAAAGAAACTCTTCACATGTCCTCGCACTCTGACTCATTCTCTCTCTCTCTCTCTCTCTCTCTCTCTCTCTCTCTCTCTCTCTCTCTCTCTCTCTCTCTCTCTCTCTCTCTCTCTCTCTCTCTCTCTCACACAAACAAACAGATAAATGTGTACACACACAAACGATATGTGAAAAATAGTTCCACTGGCAGCCAGATAAGCTAAAGTAATAACAGTGGCATCTTGGTCTAATTTTAGCTCTGCATTGAATGTGCCGCCACCAGTAATCATGACAGCGTTTCTGGTTGAATTGAGCTTAGCTGTTTTCTCTCTCTCTCCCTCACTCTTTCCTTCCCTCTTTTCTCTCTCTCTCTCTCTCTCTCTTTCCCTCACTCTTTCTTTCTCTTTCCTTCTCTCTCTCGCTTTCTCTCTCTCTCGTTCCATCACTCTTTCTTTCCCTCACTCTCTCCTTCTCTCTCTCTCTCTTTCTCTCTCTCTCTTGCCTTTTTCTCCTTTTTCCGATACTCTCGTTCTTGCTCCCTCCCCTCCATATACTAGGGAGGTTGAAAGCAATGGCCTATGATTGTTAATACGTGGATCAGTGTAGACCTGGCAACTGTAATCTGGAAAACACCAACAGGATCCGAACAGGCAGACGTTGTGTTCTGTATGTCCTATTTAGAATATGAAACTCATGCTATTGAATTGATGTTTTATTATATTCCTTACTGCTCTGTTTGATTTGATTTTTAATGCAAGAATAAATGCAGAGAAACACACACACACGTACGCACGCGCAAACCCAAACCCACACGCACACACCTGCCCACACACACAAAAACACACACATGCACACACACACACCCGCCCACACACAAACGCATAAATACAGACACGCATGCATGCACGTACACATAGACACACATTGATGACTGTAATTGGGGAAATGTAGCCTACTTTTCTTCAGTGGAGAAGCATTTGTCCTGTGGGATTAAGTTGCTCTCCTTTGAAGCAGAACACTTCACGTTTTTGAGTTATATTAGCTGGTAAATAAGAGTCGTTTGACCCTCCCCGCTCTCTCTCTCTCTCCCATGTTCAGATGTAACCATCACCAGTCCTCAATCAACCCCACCCCGTTTGTTGATTCCACGTTTTCTATTATGAACTGCACTGCAAAAAGCAATGACTCTGCACTACTGCAGGCTCTATCATCTTGGCCCATTCCCATGGTCAGTATTCGCTGGTGCCGTTTAAATAACAGGCTAGCATTGATTAGCATGCATTTGATTTAAAACAGGCATACCCAACCAAAAAGTTCTAGGCCCTCGCCATTAAGATTGAAAGGATCAGCCCAGGCTGTACTTAATATTGTAGCCTTGTCACACACCAACAGGATTCAAGGACACATCAGTTCATGTTGGTGATACGTGAGACAGACCGTAATAACCACCTTCCCAGGGGGGGAAAACCCTTTAGGTTAACCGGTGTGTGGGATTCTTTCAACTGGGAAATTTGGGGTATTTTCTTTCAGCAAAATTACCCATTTTCCCATTGTTAAACGTGGATTTGTGCGCTATGTAACACAGTCTTAATTTCAGTTCATCTTTACCTTAAAGCTCTATTGATCATAATACATTCAAAGTTTCAAATTGTGACGTGTACAACTTCCCATCAGTCTCCTTTCTCTGATGTGAGGAATATGTGGACTGGGTGCTATATTGGAGATACCTTGTGTTGCCAGACTGCTTTGTAACACCTCTTCCATGATAGAGATGGAAACATGAGTCGATGGGAGGAACAGGATGTCCTCTTGCTATCAATACAAGGGGAAGAAAGAATCTCTCACGGATTCCAGGTACACACCCAAGGACGCATGGCTCAGACCCCCAAAGCCACCCTGTCCATCAGGACCCTGGCTTGAGTCCAGACCTGGGGGGCTACCTGTGTGACCCGCTGGTGCCAGGACAGGGATAGCTTGGCCTACCAACGAATTATAGACATAAACATTTAGACGGGAACGTTCAATGTTGCTTCAAAGTCGTAGCTGCAACCAGGGATAGGTTAGGGCCAGGAACAATGTCAAGCATGTTACATAATATAATATACACGATTTGCATAAATTAAGCCTTAAAAGTTAACAGATTTTCTTCTCAACTAAAACAATTATAATGTTGATGTTTCTTTTGGTTGATTGGGCAAATAAATTACCTGTTTGGACACAGTTTTGGTGAAATCATGTTCTGGCAAAAACAGGAAAATATATCTAGCTTAATTCTGGGATACTTGACATGGCTAATAAAGATGTCCGTAGGTAATCTATTACACAGACAGAACTAAAGGTCATTGAGGCCTTAAATGCCCCAGACCCAGCGGGTGTGTGTGTGTGTGTGTGTGTGTGTGTGTGTGTCTGGCTGGCTGGCTGGCTGACTGGCTGGCTGGCTGGCTGGCTTGCTGTGAACTGTGTTTTTTTCCTGTGTGAAGACCCTGGGAGTTTGTGGACCAGTTGCTAAGGCAACCATCATGGTGGATGTTTAAATGTTAGCGTTAAGCTGAAGTGAATTTCACCAAGGAGAGAAAGACACAGATTTGCAGCTGATTCACATACATGCATGTGCACGGAGACAGATGTTGGTTGGTTGGTTGGTTGGTTGGTAACGGTAAAATTTGTTTAGAATTGCAGGGATTAAATTGGATGGTACTGAAGTTTAAATCAGAGATGGGGAAAATGTGAGTGAAGAGTAAAAAGGAGAATTGAAAAGAAAGAGAACATATATCTATCTCAAGAGAGAGTTTGGGGCTTTCAGCAGGGATGATGTAATTGCAGTGGAAGACAGATGAAGATATATAACATTATTATATCTAATGTCAGGGAGGGCAAGCCTGTGTGTGAGCAGTCAGGGAGTTCAAAACAGAACACAACAAATTTTGTTTAACCAGGGTTTGGCGATAATTCTGCTGCATAATAATCATTACCCTCCCCAAACCCTTACCCCAAAACCCCCCCCTCCACATAGACACTTACACACAGATACCGATACCGACCCACACGCACACACAGATTTTGCTGAGGTATAGGGTAAAGGCAGAGGTTTGGAAAACAAAGCTTATCTCAGCCAGCCACGTTTTCGCCCCTGATGACGTCATCGCTGTATGAAAGTAAACCGGTTTGGGTCAGATAACAACTGGAAAGTATTGCGGACGTCATTGACATGTCCTCGCCGTGTAACTGATAAACGTTCAAAGCATACAGCGCCCAGATACAGATGGCCCCCCTGATCCCAGAGGGAATCGTGTGTACTGTGTGTTACTGTCCGTCCCATGTTAATTCACGTCTGGTATAAAATAGGTTTTATTGAAAACTACGCCTTGACCACACGTTCTTGTGAGAGCGCATGGAAAATCGAAGTGGGTGTCTGAAGGACTTCTTGCAGTCTGAGCTGGAGCCAGAGCTACTGACAGACTGACTCACTGACCGACTGACTTGCTGACTGACTGCCCCACTAACTGAACGAGGCTGACCGACTGACCTGCCGGTCACCTGCCTTATTGACCGACTTATGGGGTCAAATGACCGGGGCCTCGGTGGGCTGACTGGGGGGGTGTGTGTTCACGGTGAGGTGACTGGAGGTAGCCGGAGCTGCTCTTCCTGCTTGAGTCTTGCGGTCCCAGGGCTTTGCGCTGCTTGAGACGGAGAGAGAGCCGTTCTTCTCCGCTCCACTGGTGAAACCAGAGCTAGGCCTTTCGCCTCAAGCCTCCTGCTTTGCAGTTTCCTCAGGGCTATTTTTACCCAGCTCTTGGCTCCTCGGTCTGTGGGTGGCTGTGTGTGTGTGTGTGTGTGTGTGTGTGTGTGTGTGTGTGTGTGTGTGTGTGTGTGTGTGTGTGTGTGTGTGTGTGTGTGTGTGTGTGTGTTTGTGTGGGTGTGTGTGTGTGTATGTGTGCGTGTGGGTGTGTGTGTGTGTGTGTGTGTTGCTAAATGTCGGGCTTTAAATTAAAATCCACAACATACCAACAGCCATTTTTTCTTCCTGCGAGTCTTTTTGTTGAACCGCTCTTCTCCCCGACACGGAGCTACAGCGTACCGCTTGACGGGAACACAGAACTACATTTCAATGATCAAAAGCCTGCCTGCTGAAATGTCCCCTGTGATTGTGGTCTGGTGTCTTTATCAGAGACTGGTTTTGCTCGGCGAGACAACAGCAACATGTCACACTTTTTAAGCGCAGTGATCCTCTTACGGTGACAAGAATCTTGTCTTGAGAGATTTCCGAAAGTGGAATCGCAGACTTTGAACAGTTTGACTGGAGATGCTGATCATGCAAGATGCTCGACAGCTCAAATCATCCCCCCCCCCAAGTCTTACATCTCTCCGGCTGCCGCTCTTCTCCCTCTTCTCGTATTTCCTCACGTTTCTTTGTCTCTTTCTTCGTATTCCTGTCCAATCTATCATCTCTGCATCTCTCTTTTTATGTTGCCCTGTTTTTCATTAACCCCCCCCTCCCCCTTCTCTCTCTCTCTCTCTCTCTCTCTCGCTCTCTCGCTCTCTCGCTCTCGCTCTCTCTCTCTCCAGTGAAGTACATCAAAGAGATGTCGGCCTTCTTTAAGAACGCGGGGTCCCCAGGGGCCCCTCTCCCGTGGGACTCTCCTCCCTCCACGCCTCAGAGGGGAGCTGACACCCCTCCTGCAGCGCTGAGGGAACCCTGCACTATCCCACTCAAGATGTGCCAAGTTACACGGAAACAGTGCCCCCCAGACACCGAAAATAGGTACTGCATCATACAGAGGATTAATTATTTTGATTTTAGTGTTGCATACTGTCGTAACCTGAATCCCCATGTATGTATTAAATATGGATGTATTTTGGGAAAGAATAATAAATGAGAAAATAAGACGGATATAAGAAAATAATAATTATTGCATATAATCGAATAACACTAATATACGTTTTCCTTTTTTTTTTTTTACCTTTGGATTATATTTGTATTCTACTAAAGTTTTCTTGAGAGATACAAATTAAGAGTAGAACTAATGTTTTTTTCCAGACACTCAAAATTGATGGCTGCAGTGAAAATGTTAAACAGCAGGTTTAAACCCAAAATGGAAAACAAATGACACAAATTACCCTTCAAGGAGAAAATGAGGAAGCTCTGCCTTCCACCGCACTTTGTTCCACAGCCTAATCACCGTGGTGGCCTTGTCTCTCACCATCTCCTCCCTTCCAACAAATTGTTCGCTTGCAATTTTGATCTTCTTTCGCCATTCTCGTCTTCTGACATTACCATACTGTCTGACTGCACCTCGGCCCCATCCCTCCCACTCTGAAGCTGTGTCTGTCTGATCTGTGTTCCCAGGTATTTTGAGGTAATCTCAGCCAGCAGAAAGAACTCGGTGTTCCTGAGAGCCAAAGACCCGGCCATGGCCCAGTCCTGGTACAACGGGATCCAGGCGGGCTCTGCCAACCTGCTGCCCCAGGTCAAGGAGGACATGAAGGACATGCAGAGCTCCCTGGAGGTCAAGCACGTGGGCTGGATCACAGAGCAGGTGCGCAAAAGCAGGAATAGAAGAAGACGCGTTAAACATGCTCAGGGTTTATACTGCTGAGGTGTATTTAGTAAGAGAGTGTTTCTTAAAAGAAGCTCACAGCTAACGCTTTTTATTGAGATATTAGATTACGGATTGTGTGTGTGTGTGTGTGTGTGTGTGTGTGTGTGTGTGTGTGTGTGTGTGTGTGTGTGTGTGTGTGTGTGTGTGTGTGTGTGTGTGTGTGTGTACCTCTGTGTGTGACACATTGTTTTAAAACGTAAATTGGTATCTGATGCATAGGAGAGTAAGCCATACAATGAACGACACTGCTTCTCTATAACTATGGGCGATGTCGTGTTAGACTGTCCATAAACCATATATAACCATGCTCCACGATTGGATGGTATATATCCATGATAGCCTATACCGTGGAATCATACTGTGTTGAATTGACCTCTGTTAACGTTTTCCATCATATATTTACAATGCCTGCCTCTCACTGAATTTCTTATGTTTAGTTTCATACATTTAGACAATAGACAATACTACGTACTTCAGACAATGGGTCCTGGATCCATACAGAACATGAGGCTGCTTAGAATTTCCCTTTTTCCACAGGTCTTTTTTTCCATTTCCATAATGAAAAAGCCTTTTCCATTATCCAGAGCGGGTTGAAGTGTCTTCATAGTGTGTGTGTTTGTGTGTGTGTGTGTGTGTGTGTGTGTGTGTGTGTCTCTGTGTGTCTCTGTGTGTTGAATATTGGTGGCTCATGTGGGTATGTGTGTGTGTGTGTGTGTGTGTGTGTGTGTGTGTGTTGCATGCTTGTGTGTGTGTGTGTGTGTGTGTGTGTGTGTGTGTGTGTGTGTGTGTGTGTGTTTTTCTGTGTGCAGGTCAGCCAGGGTCCAGAGAAGCCGGTGCTTGCGGTGTTGACTGATAGAGATCTGCTCCTCTACCCCTCCCTGCCAGACAGCAAAGAGTCCCTCAGCAACCCCACCAAGAGCCATCCACTCATCACTACACGGTAAACACACTCTCACACACACACACACACACACACACACACACACACACACACACACACACACACACACAATCTTTTAAATGACCGATAGGTCTGAAGGTCCTGGAGGTATTTGTTTCGACTATGATCATAGAGAAATGTACAACAGACGTACATGCAAGATTTATGTATTATTGGTTGTTATATTCAGAGAATGACAATAGCATGAGATGGATTGCGTTGAACTCTATGTCAGAGTAAGTATTTGTTATATAAGACAAAGTCCCCCGCTGTAATGTTTGTTGCAGCCTGGCTGGGAGGTAATAGTTATGTGTATTGCTTGGTGTTGGCCCAGGAAAAGAGGATACTCTCACTATTTCCATACTATGGCTAGTGGAAGTCCAACCAAACTCATCCCTTCATCTGTACTCGATTAGTAGGACCAGAACATATGACTCATGTGTTGTTCCCCCAAAACCTTTCTTCCTTCCTCCCTTTTCCTCTCATCTCCTCTCCCCTCCTGTCCGCTCCTCTCCTCACCGTTCTCCTCTTCTCTCCACTCTACTCTTCTTACGTCTCCTCCCTCGCCTCCCTCCTTTCTGTCTCTCTCTCTAACCTTCTGTCTCTCTCTTTGACTTTCTGTCTTTCTCTCTGTCTCTCTCTCTCTCTCTCTCTCTCTCTCTCTCCTTCCCTCATTTACTCTCTGTCTCTCTCTCCCACTCACATTCCCTGTTTCCCCACCCCGTCCGAGGCTGTTGTTTTCTTCTGTTTTGCATGCGTCCATATCAATAATTGTTCTCCTTTAAATTCACGTTCATACATTGAGTGTCATCGCACTGCCCTGGCGTCCTGTTAAAACCTTCACTGTTTATCCTCCCACCCCGTGTGCCCAGCCTGGTCCACTCGGGACCAGGGAAGACCTCCCCTCTGCTGGAGTCGGAGCTGTCGTTCGGCCTGCGCACGGGCACCAAGCAGGGAGTGGAGACCCACGTGTTCAGGGTGGACTCCACCCGGGACCTCTCCACCTGGACCCACCAGCTGGTGGAGGGCTGCCACAACGCCGCTGAGCTAGTCCAGGAGGTCACCACAGGTACCGTCACCCCCCCGCCCCGTCAAACACCCCAGAAGTACGGACGCAAATACAATGGCCCCTTTCAAGCGAACGATCTTCGGTTCTGAAATGAATTGAAAACAGTCGCAGGACTGCATTGCAAGGGCGGTGCTTTCCTTGTCGAAGCAGGTGCAAACAGGAGATGAAGATAACAGTTTTTTAAAACCAGCATGAGATGCAGCCTTTTACTACTAGCTGCACTTTACTACAGAATGTTACTTGGCATTGGTTGTAAGATGTCCAAAAAAAATGAATAGCAGAATCATTTGTTTCTGTACTCCTATCAAAAAGTAAATGTTTTTGACGGTAGCTCATAGCATACTCCTTTATCCATTTCGGATTTAAACGTAAATCCTTTTACTAAAAACAACAACAAATGAAATGCGTCACTCACTCAGCTTGGAGAGCCGGCCCTTAATGGTGTCGTCTTTTTTCCTATCAATATGCTCACGAAAAGGACAAACCAGAACTCTTCCCTAAAAAGGAGTACTCACACTAAACAGTGGAGAAACCCTAGTGGCAAAAAGTCAAACTAAAACAGGGACGGGTCCACATACTACAATGGATACAGGACTATATAGATTAAATATGCAACTTTTCTGCATTCCCCATGAAAATCTCTACAGAATGCGAGCTGTCGGTTAAGAATTTGTGTGATACATGTGAGATATTTATTTATTTATTGTCAGAAACGGATACCAATTACTGATGATAGGGCCCGTTAAAAGCTGATCACTACTACTGTAAAATACTACCATAAAACCTAATGGATATTAAATGGTAATGGAAAGTGTGATATATAACCTGGTTTGGATGCTTTGACACTGGCCCCTGGTGGTAGTGTAAAATATTGCAACTACCAACAAAATAAAATCTTTCTTGGGGTATTTTGGAGTATTACAAAACAATAGGCCTATATCAAAGCAGTGTAAAAGAAGCGGGGAATGATACAAATTCTCGGCTCCTTCACAGATGTTTTCCTTTGAAACCGATTGTTTATAATGCATCACCTGTGCTTGTTTTTGTCCCTGATCCGGGACAGCCTGCAGCTGGAACGGGAAAGAGTGCACTCTGGGAGTCCACATCGACGAGGGCTTCACGCTGTTCACCGAGGACATGGGCGTGAGGAAGAGCGTCCTGCTGCAGCAGCCCTTCGAGCGCCTGCGGATGTCCTCTGACGACGGCGTGCGCATGATCTTCCTCGACTTCGGAGGCTCCGAGTCTGAGATCGTGGGTTCTTATAGACGCGTTAAACTTTGGCTTTCAACTCGTCACAAAAATACTCCTACTATTCTTCTTCTTTTTATAAAATGTCAGATTGATTTTTCAGGGACCCGTCCTTAAATGTTAAAACATGATGGTTACAGTTTCGCTCATTATTGTCTGTCGCTCATTATCGTCATGTATTTAAATATAAAATATGAAACATACAGAACCCTGACAAATACACGTTTTAATATGATGTATCCTATTTGAAAACCTTTCTCATTTAGTTTTGTTTTATGTGTCCCCTTCCCCTTGTCCATTCCTCTCCTGCTGCAGCAACTTGACCTTCACTGTTGTCCCAAGACCATCGTCTTCATCATCCACTCGTTCCTCTCTGCTAAGGTCAAGCGACTGGGTCTGATGGCATGATAATAGACAGGAGTATACACACACACACACACACATATATGCATAACACACGTGTGAAAACACATTCAGTCTTTCTCTATCTTTCTCTCTCTCTCTGACACCACACACACACGCACGCACGTACAGTTTTGAAGACTCATAGGACGAAAGAGGTGTGAGGATGTTTTCCGCCTGCGCCTCTTGAATGCAACTTACCAACGGGGAGTCGAGGAGAAATGCAAAAATGGTTTGGACCTTATTCGGGTCATTTAGTGGAGCAGGTAGACCTAACAGTTAGCCAGCAGTTAGCATGGACGGTCTGTGTGGGACATTTAGACAATCCAGTGTAGCGTCATACATGTTAAAGGATTGGGGGAACACGTTGAAGCAGTGCATGGCACTGTTACTAATCTCAAAGCTCCATCCACATGCCCCGTTATTTAGCCCTGCTTTGTTAAGTGAGTCATAACGCTCAACTTTTAACATCTTTGTATCTTTTATGTTCGGTCTTTTCTCTATTTGCGACAGAGTCACAACAGTTGCTTTGGCTTGATGAGGCGGAAGCAATTGTTCTTTATTTTTATTAGTATTGAGTGACATGCGACAGTTTGTCAAAGTCTGTCGTTTTTACCACTTTTTCATCTGTCAATGTTGAACGTCTGTCAGTTTATAACAGCGAATGGATGTTCATGTTGTACCATGGTTTCTAATTATTATTTTTGTATTCAACTGTTTTGTCTTTCTGTGAATTGATTCTTATTTTTTTTATTTCCCTTTTCTCCTTAATATGTGGTCTTACTCATTCTAAATCACCTGCAAGAAAAACAAGATGAAAAGACAGACAATACTGACATACAGATTGAGATACAAGATAGTTAAATAGACAGGTAGCTAAAACGATTGCTCCTTTCTTAACAAACACATACTATTCTCCCCGGTGCAGTGTGTGGAATTTAGAGGTATCAAATGAAACGGATTTGGTAGAAATTAAATATAATAATCTAATTAAGTAGGTTTTAATTAGTGTATAATCTCATGAGATTAAGAATTGTTGTGTTTTTGTTACCTTAGAAAGAGCCCTTTATATCTACATAGAGAGCTTTTTACAGAGAAAATCATAATCGTTAAATAAATATAAAAATATCAAGGAAGGTTACCACTTGGCTACTCGGTGCTGTCATAGACAATAACATAATTCTTGAAGTACCAACTAGCCCCCTTCAAGCCACTACATGCCCCCATAGCTGGGCGGGGGGGGGTGGGTCAGTTGGATGCAATCTGCAACCTCACCACTAGACGCCACTAAATCCAACACACTACACCTTTAACCTTAAAGCTGGTGACATGTCTACTTTGGCCACTGAGGAGACTGAAGTTCAGATTTTATGTGAGGCAGCCGATCAGAAGTTTCGTAAAAAGAGGTACATCTTTTCACCTCCTGACCGAACAGAAGCTCTCATTTTGAACGTGAGATGAGACATACAAGATACTCTGTACTGTAAGGGTAAAAGTATAAGTTGTTATTGATGCTTTCATCAATTACCAGATGACGATATTATCATGTGAGGTTTTGCCACGAGTCAGCTTTAAAAGCTGATGAATTTTTATACAGTATTGTCAAAATCGGATGATGAGAATTGTAACACCTTACAATTTTTTGATTATTTTTTTACATTTTAAAGTGTTAATTTGCCCTTTAAGTGATCATTTTACGCTTTTATTTTCAATCGAACAGCCACAACTTGAGGCCTTCTCTCTGTATTACACTTATCTCACTTATATTAATATATACATATAAATATATATTTCAAAGAAAAGAAAGTGTTTGTTTTCAAGAATATAATGTATTGTATATTCTTATTTAAACAAAGGTGTGCCTTGCAGGGTTGTTTGTATATAAAAAAAAGTGTAATAAACTTTGATTGTTAACTTGTTCATATGCTTCGTTAATTCAAGGCAATGAAATGACAGCTTGACTTTGTCTTATCCCTATCCCCTGACCCTAATCAAAATATTAAATATGTGAATGCTTCAATGACCAGCTAGGTTGACTAAGCATCAATTATTCTGCTTTATTCTGAAATAATTGATTCTTGAGTTTTGCGCTCAGTATAATGAGCCAATAAACATAAATTCTCCAATGGGAAATACTAGGGACTCAGAAAATCAATTCAAATCAATACCCTTATCCATTTGTCAACAAGTAACTGACTCAAATGGTCTGAGCAAGGGCCTGAATTCCCTTAATCTTACTGTATTTCTCTCTCTCACTCTGCATCTCTCTCTCTCTCTCTCTCTCTCGCTCTACCTCTCTCTCTCTCTCGCTCTACCTCTCTCTCTCTCTTTCTCTATCGCTCTACCTCTCTCTCTCTCTCTTTCGCTCTACCTCTCTCTCTCTTTCTCTCTCGCTCTACCTCTCTCTCTCTTTCTCTCTCTATCGCTCTACCTCTCTCTCTCTCTCGCTCTACCGCTCTCTCTCTTTCTCTCTCGCTCTACCTCTCTCTCTCTCTCTTTTGTTTGTGGAACTATATATGTGTTTCTAAATCTAAATGTGTTTCTATCCTTCTCTTTAAACCTTTTCATCCAATCCTAAAACGGTTTATAGACCACATGTAATGCCTGCTTCCCCCTTATCCTTCAATATTTATACCCTTTATTCACTAATTTGTTTATCGACATTACTTGAATTGCAGTACTAAATTGAGCTTAGTAAACTAAATTAGCTACATTTTGTTGCATGCAAGATTTTGAGGGGATTTCCTGTAGAGACAAGTATTGTCGAGTATTGTGACATGAGCAAGGTGGTTGTGTGGCAAGCTACCCAAACCTTCGACCCTGCCCTCCAACTAGTTAAGCCAATGAGCAGCAAACATCATTGTCCTTCGTTTGGTCCAAAACATCGCTTCAACAAATTTAATTAGGGGGGCATTACTATTATTATTGATTCTACTATTGCATCTTTATCCTCTGATTGACCCTCGGCCCCTAAGTGTTACTTGGTGGTGGTAAGAGTAGTAGCAGTTCCTCTCTCTCTCTCTCTCTCTCTCTCTCTCTCTCTCTCTCTCTCTCTCTCTCTCTCTCTCTCTCTCTCTCTCTCCCTCTCTCTCTCTTTTGTTTGTGGAACTATATATGTGTTTCTAAATCTAAATATGTTTCTATCCTTCTCTTTAAACCTTTTCATCCAATCCTTAGAGACGGTTTATAGACCACATGTAATGCCTGCTTCCCCCTTATCCTTCAATATTTATACCCTTTATTCACTAATTGGTTTATCCACATTGATTGACCCTCGCCCCCTCAGTGTTACTTGGAGGTGGTTAGAGTAGTAGCAGTTCCTCCATTATAGAACTAGAGCGACTGGAGGTAGTCCTGGTGCATCAATTACAGAAGCTGCATATGGAACATCATATATATTAATACAATGATGTCAGGGGCCGTCATCTATAATCGAATTTCTGCTCGTATATTCAAATGTTTCTTTTTGCATTGTTACCGTTTCTCAACAATTCATTGTCATTTAATTTGAGAACGCCTATTATTTTGGCAGTGTGTCTTAACACATATAGGTGGCAGTACAGCATTAGGGTTTACTGGAAACTAGGCCTTTCTGTATATTGATTTCTCGCCTTGAGCAGTAGGGGTCTCTGTCTCCCTGTACTACTTCATCTCCTCTTAATGAGGAGAATGGTGCTTGGGAGAGAAAGAGATGAGATACAGAGGGTGGAATGGAGAAAAAAGAGAGGGAGAGAAACTGAGCCACAGAGAGAATATGTGAGTGAGACTCCGAGAGGGAGAGAGAATATGAGAGAGAGGAAGAATTAGTATGAGAGTGTTAAGAGAGCAGTCAAGCTTTGATTGAAGATGACCTAATTCTGAACAGGACGTCCCACAATAGTTCTCTCTCTCTCTTTCTCTCTCACGCTATCACACTGACCCTCACTTTCTCCCTCTTTATTTCACACATGCACAATCTTTACGAGCTCTCTCTCTCTCTCTCTCTCTCTCTCTCTCTCTCTCTCTCTCTCTCTCTCTCTCTCGGCACACACACACAATAGGACAACTGAGAAAAAGAGGGCAAGAGATTAAGACCGAGGCCTGAGCTATACGCAATTCCTATTCCAATTGGAAAAGCCCATGTTGCCTATTTTCTCACCCTCTCTTCCCCCATTGTGTTCCTCTTCCTAAAGAGAGGCATTCTAGGATTCAAACTTGACTTTGAGAGCAGACGGAACAATGGGCGACGGTTAGTCAAGGTAGACAGGCGCGCTCCGAGCCCCCCCCCCCCCCCCCCCCCCCCCCAACACACCAGCCAGAAGCATTACCTTATGAAGAAGCAACCTATCCAATCACCTCCACATCAGCCCCTCAATAGCCATGTCAAATATGTACACGCTGACGCGGGGGGGGTACTTCCACAGAATCCTGTGTCATTGGAGAACAGTCATTCATCCCGGGGCTTAATCAATCAGGGATGTTTGATCCAATTCAAACCGCCTTCCAGGCATGATGGGAAAAAGAAAATCAAACAGAAAAATCAAAAAGGTGGGAGAATGAGAGAGCTTTAACTGTCTTGCTCTAAGTTTGACGATGCCTCTTTCACTCTCTTTTCTACTCTCTTTCTCTCTCTCTCTCTCTCTCTCTCTCTCGCTCTCTCTCTCTGTATCCTCCTCCATCCCCCTTTCTCAGTCCTTCTCCCAGAGGCAGAAATTATAGCTAGTCATTTCATGCCAAGGCATGGCTTAGACGTTTTTTCTTTCTTTCATGCCTACATTTTTTTTGTATTGTTATTACTACTGTATGTCTTAAAGAGCCAGGTTAGGGTTATTAAATATGCCAAAGCAAATTGTATTTTCGCTCAAGTAAGCTCCTTGGAAATATTCCATCAGGGCAGCCTTTTATTCTTTCCAAATGTAGTTATGAATTTTAAAGTAGACTTGTATTACTGGAGTAGAGAGGGGTGTGATCAGAATACTGAGCAAAGCCTGGATTGGAATTCCTTGTTCTTAAGGATCTGGGAAAGCACTGTCTACAGTAGCCGGTGGAAAAGCCTCCACTTGTATGCACACAGACATCAATCAGACCCAAAGTGGTGTCTTATTATTGGGAAAACTAGCCTACCGTGGATAAATGTTAAAACAATTAACGTGTGCAAACATTTTAACATTTAGTCAGTGTCCACCACCAGTTTCCTGAGAATATCACCCTCCACATAACTGACAAAGAGTTTACATGTTTTTCTGTGGATGGATTGCTGGAGGACATCAAATAGTCACACATATATTTCTCTTTCCTCCTCTGCCATTCTGTCTCCCATTTTTGTTATTCATGAGCATATGCTACTGTGTGGATTCCCTTGTCAATAAATATGCACAGTCTTAATTGTTCCCTTCATAATTAGACTACAGTTCTGTTCATTTTGGCTCAGGTGTACGCAAACGCTTCTTCTTTTGTCTCTGTTCTGGCACTACTGATGATTTTCATGACAATCAAGTGAGTGGAGCGAAGGAGGGAGAGAGAGATGGAGAGAGAGAGGGAGAAACAGAGGGAGAGAGAGAGAGAGAAGGAGGTGAGAAAGCATTGCTGGAATAGAGCCCCATCTCAATCAGAATAGCTTATTAATAGAGCTGGTCGCAGGCAAACAGATGGCGCCTGCCAAACACAAACACAGATAGAAAAATGAAGAAAAAACGACAAAAATGCAAAAAAAACGAAACTAATTGAATTAGGTGGAAAGCATTTCTCACCACTTATTGAGCAGTTTCCATTAATTTGATAATCCAGTAAGGAAATGTATGAAAATTGCTTCTGTGTGGAATGAATGCTATATCCTGTGTTTCTTTTATTTGCTGAAAGAAAAGCAGGGAATGGGGTTTGATAGTAGCAGTGTGTATGTGGGTGTGTGAGAGAGGAGGGAATAGGATTGAAGTCATTTTCTTTTCATGGTTAACAGATGGAATTATACAAATCAATACATGATGAACAATAGTGTTTCCATTAGGGTTAATTCATTGCTAAATTAAATATAAGCAAAGAAAATATGTATTTGCTTATATTACGCATTATTATTATTCTGGGATGGGATATTATTCTGTTTAATATGTGTTCAGTGCTTTAATAACTATCTAAGCACATTGTTCTCGTGTGAGATGAAATACATATCTTGTAGAACCATATGGTTTTCCTGCCCATTTAAATTCACTCCAGCTTTGCAACTACACAAACACAGTACTATATTCCCCAAAATGGAATAGTGTTCTTAAGTTGATCCAGTTGCCTAAAAGTCATGGAAATGTCCTGTCTATTCCTTCTTGTTTATTTAATTGAAGGTAAAATCCCCGCCACTGACAGACATTTTAGACCTGATTTGTGCCACAACATAGGCCCGCATGTGAACCTTTGAACTGTCTTTCACTGGTGTGCGAACAGCGGACTAAGTTTGTTTACTGTTTTTATCCTTGACAAGTCTTATTACCATAGGAACAAGTGGAATTCCATGTGGCTCTAATGACTTGAAATTTGAAAGTTTGACTTGACTCTTGACACATCCTTAAAGAGAAAATGTGCCCATGTGCCCCCATGATCTAGGGAGCTGAATAGGAGGGAATACATTCTGTTCTCAGTGCATCAATGGTTAGGAGAAAATACATCTAAGAAAGGCTGCTTGTGTGGGTGCCTGCATGTGTGTGTGTGTGTGTGTGTGTGTGTGTGTGTGTGTGTGTGTGTGTGTGAGTGTGTGTGTGCTTTTTAATGAAGGTGTGTGCATCCAAACACAAATAAAGCATTCTCTGGGGAAGCTAGAGAACTCTATATAAGTACTATAGACCAGAGATGTACATTGAATTTGAAATATGGAAATTGTAATCAAAAGTGCTGCACTTAATGTTGTATGTCCTATTAAAGTAAATATGTTCGGAATATTGTCATAGACAAGTGCTGTCATTCAGAAAGGCAGGGAAAATTGTTCCATATCCCCTCTGCTTAGATCCAACTGGCTGTGAGAGTGTAGTAAATAAATGCAGAGCTGGAAAAGAGACTTCATACTTCTTTATAATGGGTAAATTATCTGAAGTCATACATGTTCATTCACTGGCACTTGAGATTGAAAATTAATTTCAGAAACCTAGGCTAACACAGCTTCAGCAGTGCCTGAGTGCTTTATTTGATGTAATTTGGTCGTGATCAAGCCACTACATAAAACATAGTTACTACGTCAAATGCATACTTATTGTGAAACAACTTGAACTTCATACAAATACAAATATGCAACAATCACAACAATGGCCTAGCGTAGCTGTGAGCAAACATATTCAAGTTGTACTTTCAAAGTTACATCATCCCAGTTTGGCCAAATGTGTGAATCACAAACATCTGCTTTGGTAATTCTATCACTTTATACCTCTCACAGTTAATAGAAGTAGTGAATTGTGTAATTTTATGACCGAAGAACATTTTCCTCAAAGATTTAGGGAAACAATAAATTCAACTGAATTGAGTCATTTCTGTTATCCAAAGTAAGGCAGTTGT
>NC_136945.1:10079203-10104203 GCF_949987615.1 Pollachius pollachius | reverse complement strand
ACACAATATATATTTTTGAGATACAAACTGATGAATTACATGTAATATTAAAGAAGATCCTTCCGAACTTCCAAATTTCCCAATCCGATCCCGTAAAAGTGATATTTACAATCACACTGTGACCGCTCAGCAGACCTTGCGGGTCTTAAATATTACAAAAGGTTTCTGTTGTTTTGCTATGTGTTGTTTCTATTCCTTCCTCCCCACGGTCCCCTAAAATACTGAAGGACCCGGCGCTTAGTGCTCAAAACCAAGAAAAAATAAAAGAACAACGGCAACAAGAACAGAACGAAAGAATAAAAAAAAAAGGAACAATAGAGCAAGCTAGGAATAAATAAAACGGCAACAACGACATCATCATCATCATCATCATCATCATCAACAACAACAGCAACAACAAAAGGGAGAACACGAAAGGAAATTAAAAAATGATTAAAGAAGATGAAAAAGAAGAGGTTTTTTTTAATTGTATTTTTTTTTTCTCGTTCTAATTAAAGCTGGATGGGGGGCTGCCGGGGGCGGGGTCCCTGAGGGGCTGACTCTCACAGGGAGACAGAGGAGGAGGATTCTGCCGCCTGGCCTGTACTGGGTAGGTGGGTGGGTGGGGCTAGGGACTTGGGGTGGGGGGGGGGGGCTCCATAAGTGCTAGGCGAAATTGAAACAGCGAGACAAGACCTCCCCAATATGTTAAGTGGTACAGACAGTAGTCATCTATTGATACAAAGGAAACCAACTAAACCCTCTGGTCGCGCGTGTCCCTTTCAGAGAGAAAATCATAAAAATGAAATGTATAATAATAATAATAGATGGGGGGGTCTTGGATGGTGGTCTTTTAAAAGGTAGAATGTAGGTCTGTGTATGCCTGCATTGATGCAGGTGCATTTGTGGATGTGTGTGCGTGTGAATGTGCGTGTGTGTGTGTGTGTGTGTGTGTGCGCGTTTGCAAGCGTGCGTGTGTGTGTGTGTGTGTCTATCCGAGAGCGAGGTTGGGCATGGGACAGGGAGGGGGATGGGTGGTGGTGGTTGACAGTAGACTCCTCAGTGTGGTGGTGGAGGTGTCGTGGTTGTACACGTGTGTTTGACAGCCCACAGTCTTCTCCTCGCTTCGTCTGCTTCAGGTGAGGTAGAGTGGCTTGTCCCTGGCTATCATGCTGCCGCTGGAGGAAAGGAGAGAAGTGGAACAAGCTAACTTTAAAATGTGTCATCCTTGGTTATTTGTTTCTTCCCGCCTTTTTTCTATCTTTTTTTTTTTAATGTTTTAAAATAAATAATAAAAAATGAAATAAATATGAATTAAACATTTAATTCAATGATGCCAGACACGACACGAGCTTATTTAATTCTTTCTTTTCTAAATGCTACACATTTGCGGAGGCTTGAAGAGCCCAGCCAAAAGCGTCCAAGTACAAACACAGCGAAAGCCTTCTGTACTAAACATCTGTTTTTTCACTGTTTCTGCCAGTCACATGACAAGCTCTATTATCTCACCATCATCTCTCCAGCTGTCCTGCCTCGCATCACTTGAATCAAACTGACAAGTTTTCAACACTTCTATTTAAAGGAGTGGGACACTGCTGCTGCCATGGATTCATAATGATTTCAAGGGACTCCCCATCTTCAGGAGACTATGATAAGACCATATCTGTCCACCACATTCAAAACAACATAACTCAACAAAAAAAAACCTTCGCTTTTAGATGAAAGTTTTTCAGTGCCAGATGGCATTGGAGTCTTTTTTAAATTGTCTCCTTCTTTCTTAAAGTATTTTCGAATATTAAGATTACAATGACTTTAATATTTCGCATGAATTGCATGAATAGTAATGAATAACAGCATCCATAATGTCATACGTTATGAGGGATTATCAATGGGAACATTAGGCATCAGAATGTAATATTCCATCAAATCCATTACAATCTCGCATCATTTCTGTTTATCAATTTCCTTCCATTCCTTCAAGCCCATTTAATGGGTCAGAGTGTATTTACCTTCCATCCTACATTGCCAAGTGGGTGGCAATTACTGTACAATCATAGCACACTGACAATGCAGTGTAATGGGCTACAGCGTTTCAGAGACACAGTAAGGGGAGGGGGGGGGGGCAGGGATACAGATCATGCTCCTACAATCCTGAGTTTATTAGCTGGCGTATGAGATGGGAGATATGAGATGCATAGTTACCAACTTGTATTAACTGGCCAAGATATTTGACACCAATACTTTAAATGACTATGGATCTCTATTGTTACTTAAATTGATGAATATGATTTTGGATATGAAAATCTAGCTAACCTGCAGTGGCTGCCACACTCTCGATTGCAGTATTCACCGTCCCAGTCATGGGTCTGAGGACCCCCAGGGCCGGGGCCTGGAGCTGGGGCACCTGGAGACTGAGGTCCCCCAACACTCTTCTGGTACTCCGACTGGAGGTGGGAGAAACCCTGGAGGGAGAGACAGAGAGAGAGAGAGAGAGAGAGAGAGAGAGAGAGAGAGAGAGAGAGAGAGAGAGAAAAGGGAAGAATAGACAGAAATAAAGGGAAAGGAAAGAGCGTCAATAAGGTCAATTTCCTATCAATGCAGTCTGAATCCAAAATGATTCCAGCTTCCCAAAACGTTTCCCTGAATTAGTACGTGACACGAACCTGCTGCCCGGGGGGTGGAGAGTGAATGGAGGGCTGCAGCCCCATCTGGTGGGAGATGATTTGCTGGGACTGGACCTGCTGCATGCGGATAGGCTGGTTGAGAAGAGAGCTCTGCTGTAGGGAGAGCTGCTGGTGGGGGTGCAGGGGGGGGCTGATCTGGAAGGAGGAAGGGGGAGAGGCACTAATGCTGGGCAGCATCTGTGATTGGCTGAGGGTCCGCGACAGGGCGTGGCGGGGGGCGTGGCCCGTGTAGCTCTGCAGGTCGGTCAGTGGGAAGCCCCCGGGCCCCAAGTACGGGGAGGGGGGCTGGGGGGGGTGTGGCACGTTGTAGAGGGGCTGGTTGGCGGGCAGCATGTGGGGCGACGGCTGGCCTGTCTGGTTGCTCTTGGCGTCCACGGGGTCGTTGTACGTCTGGAGGTCGAGGGGACAAAGATTTCAGTGACGTTTGGGCACCGACGTCTCGGCCCGTTGTTGGTAATGTCTTTGTGTTTTCGAGGCTGACCATGCGATGTGGGAGTGTTTCACACCACGTTACACACACAGATACTCATGACTTCATGCACTTTCATGGATCCACGTAATGAAGGAGCATGCTCCATCATACACGTTGCATGTAAATAATGGGTGAAATAATTAGAACTAAGTCAGTGCAGGTGTGGCCATCCCAAAAACACACACACAGACATAAACATACACACACACACACACATGTGATCACTAAAACTCGTAACCTACACCCACCCACACCCACCTTGCCCTTTTCTTCCCCACTCTCTCTCTCTCTCTCTCTCTCTCTCTCTCTCTCTCTCTCACATGTTTCCAATAAGTCCTGTTCCTTAATATTAACTGTCAAGCTCTGCAGGCAGGGCACATTACATGACCGCCATACAGTAATGTCCCCCACAGCTATCTCTGTCTCTGTCTCTGTCTCTGTCTCTCTCTCTCTCTCTCTCTCTCTCTGTCCCTCTTCCCCCCTCTGTCTCTCTATTGCTCTCTCATCCTCTCTCTCTCTTCCCCTCTCTCTCGCCCTCTCTCTCTCTCTGTGGTGCGAGAGAGACAAAACTGATCAATTGTGAAGAATTGCGGAGCAGGCGAGTAAAGTTCAAGGGGTGTTGGGTGTGGTGCGGAGAGTTGTGGTGGGGGGAGGTGGAGGGGTAGGTTGGAGGGCAGAGGCGCGGGGGGGGGGGGGGGGTACATTTGCAGGGGCCAGAGGAAAATGAATGATTGATGCATGACATATTGTAGGTGTGTGTATAAGGTGAGGTGGGGGTCTTGGTAATTGTTGCGCACCTATATGGTTTCATGGTTTCAAGTCAATGTGTGGCAATACGTAGCATACAGTTCACCTGATCGTTCTGTTCATATGCTAATCGGCACAAAGGCAGAAGGGTATCTTATTTACATTGACGGTCGTCGTAATGTTTTTTTTCTTTCCTTCATTGGATTTATTTTTGAAGCTAATGAGTGAAAAACGAGCAACAAAGGGCTTCTCTGCTTCCTCCTAAACACACCAAGCGTGTCGTGAAACAAAAAGGCAACAGGTGCAAACCGAAGCCGCGATTCCTCCAAATGAGGCGCCAATTACCTCTACTACCCTCAACCCCCATTCACTCTGAAAGACCCCCTCTTGGGCGAGTTAAAGGAAATTGGAGTCACAAGATTGAGCGAATCGCTCCGAGATGAGTTGCCATTGAAAGTGAGAGTGAGAGTGTGATATTTGCTAGTTTTAATTCTGTGAGACACTTTTTTTTCCTTGTTTGAATGGCTTCCAATCTAGGGACATACAGTTACAATCATCCCTCGGCGTAAGAGTCCTGACATGAATGTCTAATTGCACACAAGACAAGTGATGAGAATAATCGTTATTTGAAAGTGCGCCTGCGGTGAAGGGGGCTGATAAATTAAGCATTCATGGCTAATCAAGGTGCTTGTTTTCAGCCGTGTGAGCATGACAAGAAGTGTGATGTAATGGGTCGGGGAGGAAGGGGGAGGAGCTTGACATATGCTAATGCAATTTAGGGGGGGTTATGTGGCAGACAACGGTATGGAAGGAGACGCATGGAGCTCTGAAGCTGATGGAATGATGAGGGGAAAAGAAGAAGAAAAAACATGTGTACACGTCCGCGAATGTGTGTGTGTGTCTGCACCCGTGATTTCTGTTTAAAAGAAGTACGGAGAAGTGTGTTCAGAGCTCAACTTAGGTAACCTGGAGCTAAAGGTGGGAACAGTGGGCGTTGGGCGAGCCAGCCTCAGTCTACACATTAGCAGCCCACTGAGGGAGGGCAGGCACACTGCAAGGACAAACGGCTGCTAATGTCCATGTCTGCAACACACACGTATACCGGCACACAGTGCATGAGCAGGCTGATACGTGCACACACACACACACACACACACACACACACAAACACACAGATACACAACCGCATGCACACACAACCATAAACATATGTGGTAACCCCTTTTCATTTCACTCCAGGCATCAAACTGGATGTGTTTAGGGGCTGATTTTCACAGTTCTCCTCAGAGCACGCACACACACACACACACACACACGCACACACACACCACACACCACACACACGCACGCACACACACACACGCACACGCACACACACACACACACACACACATGTATAAACACACAAAAACACACACACACACACACATGAACACACATCACATAAACACAAACAACATACACACATACACAAACACACACAGGCAAACACAAATATATTGCCCCCTCTCCAATGCACAAGCGCCCATTTCCCAGCTCTATAATAGCGAGAGAAAGTCTCCATCTAATTCATCATCCCTGATATCGCCACTGACCCATGTATATCAAAGACATGACCCCGGTGGTTACCTTGGAAACCAGGCTAGCTCTGTAGGCGGCCAGGGCTTTCAGGTACTCCTTTTTAGCAGCCTCTGTTTTCCTCTTGTAGCCCTGCAGGAGCAAACATCAACAACAACAATAATGCTTTATTACAAGGTTATGTCAGAAGCTGAAGTGACCCCCACAGGCCTCACACAAACACACACAAACACACACAACACGTGTGAGATTGTTAGATACACAGTGTGCCTATTCTCTTATATTTGTTTGCGTAAGTGTGGGTGATAATTTCAATGATTTCTTGATTTACACACAGTTTAGGCTCCGTTTCGTAAATTAACTCTGCTGTCATACATAAATACGCCAACACACAACAACCCATACATATATAGGAAGAAAAAGCAAATGTGTAGCATGTGTAAGTGTGTGTGGGTTTGTGTGTTTGTATAGTGTGTGCTTAGTAGACCGGCGTACAAAGGCAAAAAAACATGATTACCACCCATGAGAGTGAATTTGATTTAAACGCAAAGCTAAATAGAAAGAGAAGCACTGTTTTTCATGTTGAATATTTACTTTCCATTTGCTTTCCTACATTCATTATCCAGATTAAGGCTGCAGGACCACCCAAGCAATCATATAACAAATAAAAAAATCCTGAATCTGAAAAAGCATTAGGCAAGAGTCAAGCAAAAGCCTCCTCAATGAAACGCTCATGACGAGTGCGGACAGGGAAAGCAACCTCATGTCATCGGTGTCACTCACACACTCTCTCTGCTGTCCTCATGCCATTTCTGATTCAGGAAAAAACACAACCTCTCTGAATGAAAGCCTCAATCTCAATCTCAAAAAAAAGGAGGACACAATTTATATCCTCTTTTTTGTACACTAGAGTACTTGGAAGAGTGTGTGTGTGTGTGTGTGTGTGAGAGAGAATCTCTAAATGTGTGCTTGTGTCTTTGTGTGTGTTAGTGTGTGTGTCTAAGTGTGTGAAAGCCATGGGCAATTACCCATCTTCTATATAAGAGACTGTTTGCGGCTTTGTGGGTCATTTTCTTTCAAAGAGTAGGGCTAGAATAACCATTAAGCATTCATGTGCTGCTGCACACGGGCCGGTGGGCGCTAAGCGCTGACACAAACACAGAGTAAACACACGTGTATGTAAAGCGGACACACAGGCATGCATGGAGACACAAAAAAATACAGGCCTGACAAGACACACAAACACACACACACACACACACACACACACACACACACACACACACACACACACACGTGTGCACATAAGCACACGCATGATCATGCACAACACAAAAAGATATTTAGAAACAAATATAAATGAATGCACACACACATACTCATAAAGATAGATTAAAAGAGGTACATGGATAAAAAGACAATAAGCACTGTAGCTGGATAATTGAAGATACACAAAAACAGAGTAAACAAACGTGTATGTAATGCGGACACACAGGCATGCATGGAGACACAAGCACATACAGGCCTGACAGGTCAAACACATCAGCACACAAGCCTGCACGTAGGCACACGTATGATCATGCACAATACCAAAAGATATTTAGAAACACAGAAACACACACAGACACACATATTCTCATAAAGACAGATTGAAAGAGGTACGTGGATAATAAAACAATAAGCACTGCAGCTCGATTTTTTATAGAATCATCAAAGACACATGATTTGAAGATTATCCCCCCGTCAACCATTTGCTTTAGTTTAGACACTCTATTATTTCCCCTCACAACAAGCCGGTTATCATTAAATAAGGAATGGATATGATTATGAAGCCAAAACATAATTTGCCAAGATAATAAACCAAAAAGGGCCCCCCCTACATTTTTCACAATAATGATCTACGTTTTGAAAACGAATGGCTAACTAAAGTTGTCACCCCCCCCCCCTTACTCCTTAAATACTGAGAGAGACGCACACGGCTCACCCCCTAAACCCAAAGCGCTCCCAACAGCATTTGTACCAAATTAATTTAAAAAAGCTAATGATTCGCGCGGCTGTGGCGATGGATACTTTTAAATAAATTACCCTGCCTAAGGACGCCTAATTATTCCAAAGTGAGTGGAGATTCATTAGCAATTGAAGCCGACAGAGGCTCCAGGTCGCGATGAATTAAAAATAACAAAGCTGCGGAGGGTGAGGGGTGGAGAGGGGTGGAGGGTGAGGGGTGGAGAGGGGTGGAGGGTGAGGGGTGGAGAGGGGTGGAGGGTGAGGGGTGGAGAGGGGTGGAGGGTGAGGGTGGAGAGGGGTGGAGGGTGAGGGTGGAGAGGGGTGGAGGGTGAGGGGTGGAGAGGGGTGGAGGGTGAGGGTGGAGAGGGGTGGAGGGTGAGGGTGGAGAGGGGTGGAGGGTGAGGGGTGGAGAGGGGTGGAGGGTGAGGGTGGAGAGGGGTGGAGGGTGAGGGGTGGAGAGGGGTGGAGGGTGAGGGTGGAGAGGGGTGGAGGGTGAGGGTGGAGAGGGGTGGAGGGTGAGGGGTGGAGAGGGGTGGAGGGTGAGGGGTGGAGAGGGGTGGAGGGTGAGGGTGGAGAGGGGTGGAGGGTGAGGGTGGAGAGGGGTGGAGGGTGAGGGGTGGAGAGGGGTGGAGGGTGAGGGGTGGAGAGGGGTGGAGGGTGAGGGGTGGAGAGGGGTGGAGGGTGAGGGTGGAGAGGGGTGGAGGGTGAGGGTGGAGAGGGGTGGAGGGTGAGGGGTGGAGAGGGGTGGAGGGTGAGGGGTGGAGAGGGGTGGAGGGTGAGGGTGGAGAGGGGTGGAGGGTGAGGGTGGAGAGGGGTGGAGGGTGAGGGGTGGAGAGGGGTGGAGGGTGAGGGGTGGAGAGGGGTGGAGGGTGAGGGTGGAGAGGGGTGGAGGGTGAGGGTGGAGAGGGGTGGAGGGTGAGGGTGGAGAGGGGTGGAGGGTGAGGGTGGAGAGGGGTGGAGGGTGAGGGGTGGAGAGGGGTGGAGGGTGAGGGTGGAGAGGGGTGGAGGGTGAGGGGTGGAGAGGGGTGGAGGGTGAGGGTGGAGAGGGGTGGAGGGTGAGGGTGGAGAGGGGTGGAGGGTGAGGGGTGGAGAGGGGTGGAGGGTGAGGGTGGAGAGGGGTGGAGGGGGGAGGGTGACAGAGAGAGCATATGCCTCCCGTCGCAAATTCTGACACGGAGAGGTTGTCCCGCCTGAATTAGCCCCTAATTGTACCTTAATGAAATGTTCTTGTTTGATAAGCAGTTAATCACAGGAGACAATAACCCACCCCCCCAGACCCCCGCTCTGACACGCCAAAGGGAGCGCCCCCCCAACGAGAGGGGCTGGCCAGCCAGAGTACTGGGGTGGAGCTGGGGGGGGGGAGAGGGATAAACCAGAGGGGGGAGAAGCCGGTGTGGTGACTGAAAATAACTTTGAGAACACAGACAAGTTGGCTGGAGTAGAGAGGATGAGAATAACTACAACGGATGGAGAGGAGAGAGGCAAGAACACAAGAGAAGAATTAGACTAGACTAGAGAGAACCACAGTAGACCAACTACACATAGACTAGACTAGAGAGAACCACAGTAGACCAACTACACATAGACTAGACTAGAGAGAACCACAATAGACCAACTACACATAGACTAGACTAGACAGAACCACAGTAGACCAACTATACATAGACTAGACTAGAGAGAACCACAATAGACCAACTACACATAGACTAGACTAGAGAGAACCACAGTAGACCAACTACACATAGACTAGACTAGAGAGAACCACAGTAGACCAACTACAGATAGACTAGACTAGACAGAACCACAGTAGACCAACTACACATAGACTAGACTGGACTACACCAAACCTGTCAAGACTCGATTAGATTAGACTATACTCAACTAGACAACACTTGGCTACACTGGATCAGACTAGAATGACAAGAGGACTGAAGTAGACAACAATGGACTAGACTAGGCTACCTTCGACGTAGATCAGACTAGACTACCGTCGACATAGACTAGACTAGACTACCCTCGACATAGACTAGACTAGACTACCCTAGACGTAGACCGGACTAGACTACCGTCGACATAGACTAGACTAGACTATCCTCGACATAGACTAGACTAGACTACTCTTGACATAGACCAGACTAGACTACCCTCAATGTAGACTAGACTACCCGCAATGTAGACCAGACTGGACTACCCTCGACGTAGACTAGACTACCCTCGACATAGACCAGATAAGACTACCGTCGACATAGATTAGACTAGACTAGACAAGATTGCGGGATGTAACCAGAGGATATGTAAATATTAAGAGTGAGAGTAGCATGAACAAACAAAGAAGGAGACAGAGGCAGATGAACTGACCAAGATGCAGATGGACACTGAAAATGTTAGCATGGACAGCTGTTTCAGAGTGAACACCGCTAGTTGTTTAAACAAAGTGACATGTGTTTTTCTGTTCAATCTCTGACCTTTAAGTGATAAACAACAAAGCAGACGCTATTAAAATAGAGTCTGTTCAGTTCCTATTCCTTTTTTTATTTGCACTGTTGTCCCCCTCTCTCTCCCTCTTCGCAATAAAACCTGTGAATTGATCCTGATCTTACGCAACAAAAGGAGAATAAATAAACAAGAAAGAAAGATGTTGTTTTTTAATTTCTGGGGCAGTCTTAACTCTTTGTCACCTTGAGGAATAACACAAACCAACCAACGCATTGATCTTGCACCACAAAGAAGAACGCCTTTGGGAATTGAAAAGCTGAATACAGTATGGTCTCCAAAACATCTTAATAAAGGAATAAATCTTAACATAAACCATAATAATACAAATAAAAGTCTTTGTTCTTTTCAAACTCAAGGACAGCGCCGGAATATAAACTAGCACACAACCAACAAGAACTGGAACTTACAAAAGCAACTGCAAAAAAATAAAAAAATGGAAAGGAGAGGAAAGGAAAAAAAGAACAAAAGAACTCAAATCACAACATACAATCTTGTGATTGTTCCAGCGATAAAGAATAGAGTCATAGAACACGCACAACGCAGCCTTCAGCCTCTTCATGTGGATTCTGCTTGACAGCAGAGCTTCACATGCACTACAGGTAATTGGAAGCAGGAGCCACGTTCTAGTTAAAACAAACCAACCTGTAAGAGGAAGATTGTGTTTACATTCTAGGGCTCCCGCATGGCTCCACAAGGTCTGACTTTGACATTACGGAGCACACCTCATCCGTCCTGTAGAATCCATGTGACAGCCAATGTTAAAAGAAACAGTATTCATCTCCAGCTCCGGAACAGGGAAATGGGGTTGGGGGGTATTGTCTACGCGCTGAAAATGTTTAAAGAAGAACTCTAATTTCCAACAGAGGGAGTGTATAGGTCATATTTGCAATCTCACAGATTGAAATGTGTGCAATGATTTGCTAGGAATGCACCAGACCAAATTCAAACGCCATACTGGTAACAAAGAGATTTATGTTATGGTTGAGATAAATAGGAGATGTAAAAATGTATTTCAATCGCCAGGTGTAGCCAATAAAGTGGCACTGATTGATCTCTGGCCACCAGATGGCAGAAAAGAGCCATTGTATTCCCCAAATATAGTCATAGCCTTGTCCAGGCAATCTCCATTAACTGGTTTCTACAGTGCAAATGGCGTGAATAAAATAGAAAAAAAAAAACGTGTTTAAAAACCAATAGGGGCCATTGGAATTGGAAAAAAATAGTTAAACAAATCCAATAACAGGCCGGTCACTGGCAGTTGGCCCAATGACACCTCATTCTGAACAGGATTTGAGAACGCAACAGTCCTACTTAAATGAATAGCAATCAAGTTTCTTAGTAACAGCTATAATGGTAGATGTGTGTATATACAAACCCCTCGTGTAACTGAAACAAGCAGATAAAAAAAGCTTTGCTACATTTAATTCCACAAAATATCATTATGTCAGGTTAATTATGTGTCTTTTAGGTGAGGTCATTTAATTGAGCACGAGTTCATGGAAACTAAACGTGAAAAGAAATGCTGTGCAGTAACATATTAGATAGACGATGGGTGGAATGGCCTTTTCGTAAGCCAGTCTCTGTGTACAGGTAATAGTATGAAGGACAATGTGCATGGTGAAAGAGCGTGCGATAGAGAGGGGAAGAGAGAGAAAGAGAGAGAGAGAGACGAACACACACACACAAACAGACAGAAAGTCAACAATCTGAAAGGAATGTAAACATAAATTAAGAAATAGTAGATTAAAATAGAGAAACAGACATAGAGCGATAGCGATCGAGAAAGAGAGAAATAATTACATCCAGGACAAAAGTCCTGTGCGGTGGCGGCGGCTACACCATTATAAAGTGCTAGCAAGAAACCCAGTGAACAAGGGGTTAAGAAGAAGCACAAACAATAACATTTCAGTAGCAGATGTCCTTGAGGCGAAAACCAAGGACAAGGCAATTGCTAATCTTGTATTCCCGGCATGATCAAATCACCAGGCAACAGATATAAATAAAAGGACAGGAAATGAGGAATTCACATTCAAGGGTGTCAGCGGCGAAATGAAGATTCATGGTGAAGAGCCCCGGCGAAGGTGGCAAAAATTAACTGCAAATAAAAGGGACAGACGGCCTCCAAAGTCCAGCGTATATAAAGTAGGGGAGAGAGAGAGGGAGCGAGGGAGAGAGAGAAAAACACACACTGGTGCAAGAAAGGGTCTAGGCGACGGTGGCTGGGGCTAAGGAGAATGGGCTGTACTTTGTCATGGAGACAGGTACTTTTATTTGACAACCGGTCTACGTGTGTGTGTGTGTGTGTGTGTGGTGGGGGGGGGGGGTTGTGCGTGTGCTTGCGTGTGTGTGCGTGTGCACAGACACTCTGCGTATTCTAAAAATATGAGTCCGTCCGTGACCAGCATCATCAGACCCGACTCATTTTCCATTCATTTCACAACACCATTTGTTACCACACTCACAAAAAAAACAAAAACAAGTGTTTTGGCTGGGTGTGCTGGTTTGGAATGGCGAAAATGTAGTGTATAAAGAATGTACCATTGGGTATGTATATTTTGATAGACCAACCTTGAAATAGACTTTCATTTTCTTATTAAAACACATTTCTGCTTTCACTACTTAGAGAGTACCTGTGTATATGCTTTGTATACAATCTCTATTCAAATTAAAAATATCAAATGTATTCACCTATAAACTATTTATTTGCTGGAATGGCTTTCGTGATAGGTATGCTAAGTATTCATGCGGCCATCTTGGCTCTTAAAACTATTTGGGTGAGGGCAACTAATTACGCATTCAGTTCCCCTCACACGGACAGCGTTTGGAGCCAAGATGGCCGCTGGGTGAATATAGCCCAATGGCCACCATTTGGTTTCAAATGGCTACCTGCTTCTGCTCCTCTCCCAGTCCATCCCACATGGAGGCCACTATCTTGGACACGTCTCCGAAGGTGGCGTTGGGGTTCTGTCCCTTAATGGCGGCCTGCGTGTCTCTGAAGAACAGGGCGTAGGCCGACACAGGCTTGGTGGGTTCATTGGGGTCCTTCTTCTTTTTCTTCTTCTGTGGTTTGGGCTTGGGCTTCATCATTTCTGAGGAGGGCCGCTTCTCGCCCGTGATCTAGTAGAAGCATGGACACAAACACACGTACATATGCACACACACACACATACACACACACACACACACACACACACACACACACACACACACACACACACAGACAAACACACACACACAAAAAGATTTATGATATGGCTGGAGAAAAAAAGCAGTTTAAGGTCTACAATATGGTTTCAAACAAGCCTCTGAAGTGCATGATTGGTCCTCTGAAGAATGCTTGTAACATTTGTCCAGGTGAACCATATAAACTTTATTTGAACCATGTGTTCAATACATGTGTAGTCGACATTAACTATTGCAACCGTGATGAATTGAAAGGGACATTAACACAGAGCCCACCGCTCCACACACAACTGCCGTTGGCCTTTTTTTTTATCTTTGATTACACACTGATGAAAAACAGACTTTTTTTGCTGAATGTAAATGTTTCGATAGGTTATCAGCAAGTTGAAAAAACTAAAACGATATGCATGCCATTCAGGATGACATGTTAAGAGTGCCATATGTGAATGTCTTTGATGTGACTGATGAAATGGCAAAATAACATTTTGAATGTATATACATATGTTTTAAATCCTATGTGTTTAAACTCACACATTGGATTAATCACTGCCAGAACGATGTTTCGGTGGATATTGTTGTATGCACACCTTATGGCTTCCTGGGATCTTGAACTGCATATTGTATTGTCGTTTACTCCTTACACTGCATATTTGTTGACTAACTGGATGGCAATTGATACTATATTTATTGAACTGTAAAACATGTGTTGCTAAGCAATCCCTGTGTTCGCTTCATGTGACTCTAGTGACATATTGGACCCTCAATAGGATCCACGTTAAATACACAACAGTGTTTTCCACTCCTCCAAAAAAACACCTAATGATAAATGTGTTAAGCGTACCAAATATAAAACATGAAAAATCACAAATGTCCTTCTCTACCAGAAAACACAGAATGTCTTAATCAATTGGATGACACTAACTAACAGCCACCAACAATACCCTCTCTCTACCATCGGAATCAATGCTATCCATCCCCTTCCAGAAACCAAAGGAGAAAACATGCAAATTGCAACACACACAAGTACCTTCAAATGAGACTCGTTCTCCTCCTCCTGATTGGAGCTGGAGGGGGAGGGTGTGGCTGATTTACTCCCGGGAGGGGAGGGGGAACCGTGGGGGAGGGTGCCGCGTCCGAGCTGGGGGTTCAGCTGGGACAGGGCGCTCATTGGGTTGGCCAGTATCCTATGGGAACTGTTTAGTAAAGGGTTGTGACGGGAAGGGTCGTAATGATGGCCATCTGGGTGGTGGTGGTGGTGTTGGTGGTGGAGGTGGTGGTGGTGTTGTTGTTGCTGGTGATGGTGGTGGTGCAAAGCCATCTCCTGCATCTGGGGTGAAAGAAAAATACCAGATTTACTAAGTTAACCTCTTTTAAAGGTTTCAAAGGAAGAAATAAATGACGCTAATTATCCAAATGCATGTACATTTGGATGTTCATGCTTTAACGCTATTATTTTTGTTTCTGAGAAAATTTACTTTGGATGAAAAAATATTTTTATTTTATTGGATTTTAGACATCTTCTGATATTTCACTATTTAACCAAGAATAGACAAGAGGGAGAAATTATATCGATAACATTTAAAAGATAACGTAATTGTTATCATGCCTACAATCCCTCTGAACTGTAGAATACGCATAAGGGAAAACTTCTGTGGGGACCCTCAAATTCCTCCTTACTTCACATTGCACTCTTACTTGAATCGCACATGAGAAGCTTCCTTACAAGCAACAAATTATCCTAGGAGATGTCTCATCTAACCACAGCCTCTCAAAACCCGTCCAATGTTTAACGTAACCACTCTGATTCAAAACAGAACAAGAGACCACTGCATTACCCACACATAGACGACAATATTTCAGCAAGACGTGAGAGAGTGGTAAGGGTGAATAGAAAATGGGAGAAAGAAAGAAAGAAAGAACAAAAATAATCTATAATTCGGCAGCGCTGTTAATTAAGTTCAGAGCGTATCTTTTCCATCGGCTGGGCCCCACAACGGATGGAAACAAAACAGCCATTATGGCTGATGATAGAGCCACTAATCAAGAACACTTATGGAGGAAAACCCATCAGCCATCCAGAGACCTGATAACCTCACACTCCAAGTTTACTTTCCATAGCCTCCAAAGATTCTCCACCAGAACTAGTAGGGAGATCAAAAAGCCTTTTTCTTCTTCCACTACATGTAGAGACACAGAACACGGGCCGAAAGGATGCTTTTAATGCAAGCCTAAATGGAAATGTTTGGCAATTTACAGATCAGAAAGTGATGAACTAGCATTTATTAGGCCTCTTAAACATTCATGAGTTAAATAATACATTAGACATTAGCACAGTGCTAAAAAGATCAAATTGAAAGGGCCCCAGCATATGAGGTCTTGATAAACATGAGTTGAGGTTCAAAGATGAAGGCTTTGCCTCTCTAATCATAATTGGTCCCAGTAGGTTCCTGGAATAAAAAATTTGCTGCAAAGTAATGTTGTAAGAGGCTGTGGTCCGCTTTGAAAACACATCATATTCACAGGACATTAGATTCAGTGTTTGGCTCAGCAGCTGCTAACAAAAGACAGCAGTGAACAAAGACATTCCTTTTGCATTTGAAATAACCCTGCTCTAACCTCCAGAACTAGTACAACCTCCAGCTTCCAATCACAATTGAAAACACCATCACTCCTCTGCCTAAAAAATGGAAAAACAGCAAAGAAAATAAAGAAATGGAAACCCCAAAAGGAGGAAGAAAAATAAATAAAAATCCATAAATTTTCCCTCATTCTCCACGGAACTGCTCTTTAAGGGTCTTCAACAACCAGCATTGAAAAACCAATTAATCAAACATGAATGCAGAAACAGCAGATGTATTTCCATAGCAACCGCCTCACGGCAAAAATTGTCAACCTTTAACGTGAGCTCCAGCATGTTTCATATAAACAACAATGGAGAGATTGAGAGAACAGTTCTGGAGGTGACAGTAGCGCTCTCTCCCAATGTCCAGAAAACACACCAGTACCCATCCTCTCTCACTTTATAAAGCAAGAGAGTCATAAGGGATGAATATCAGTTTCCTCAAGAACACTTATAAAGTATAATATGTTGTTATATATTAGAACACAATATGTTGTTATATATTATAACAACATTGTATAATATGTTGTTATATATTATTTAAATACATATTGTTGGACATGAGGCAAAATTTGGAAACCGAATGCAAAAAGAATTGTATTTGTTGATGAAATACAGCGTACTCAATCCGTTAGCTTTTATTTATATCCATGCCCATATTGCATAACACTAATTAATTTGCTGGCCCCTTTTTTTATTAGAGCAGAGTGTTCCTGCCTAACTAATGAAACACAAAGGCGTGAACGACTTTGTTACCAAACTACATTTTATTTGGAAAGTTACTGAGTGCATATGAGATATACAAGAAAAGATGCAAATATGGTCTATAGGCGCTAGAGACTCGAAGAGGAGGGAGAGAACCAGACAGTTGACATTAAAGTAGACATCGCCCTACATAGCTATTAAAGTTTGCAGCCATTCCCACAGAATATCGTAACTGTTTAAATATCATAATACTAACCACTCACACAGTGATATTTGCCGGCTAAAAGTCATCCAAATTTGCTTTTTAAATGCCTCTAAGTGCTTTTAGTTGGTTGTGTTCACCTGGGCAAGACAGAGAGCGTAAGAAGTTATCTGGCGGCGCCATCACATCTAAGCTAAATAAAACCACTGGCTGACAGCTATACAAATATTATGAAAGATTCTGACAAAGGTTGCTGGTTGCCATAGGTACTGTATGCTAATGCCTCATAGCATCATCCAAATGGTGAGCCAATGGAGGGGAGAGGGCTGATGTGTGTGTGTGTGTGTGTGTGTGTCTTTGTGTCTGTGTGTCTGTGTGTCTGTGTGTGTTGAGACTAAGTAACAGGCTTTAGTTAGTCATACAGGTATTCTTGCTCTATAGCAGAGATGTAGTGTTTCATATCATTGTGCGTATTGGATTAGGACCATGTATGCATACATGAAGTTTGTATATGCATAAGTAAACAAGAATATTGAAAGGCATTATCGTTTTGATGCCAGTGAAAATAATGTCAAATATCCACACATACTCATGGTTTAGCAAGATTTTGCCTGCCTCACAATATGCAGTATCAAATGTATCTTAACAAAAAACTATTCAACGCATTCAGGATTCCTGAATGTATACCCTGATTCTATCCTGAATGAATCACACAATACCAAACATATTGCTGTTTTGTGGTTCTCATGCTATTAAAAAGTTGAGTGACAGGGTTCTTGTAATTTCAAAATTTGGGATTAAGTGACACAGGGGTCAAGAAATGAAAGATGAAAGGGGAATAGTGGACAGTATAAAAGGATGGAGAGAGAGAGAGAGAGAGAGAGAGAGAGAGAGAGAGAGAGAGAGAGAGAGAGAGAGAGAGACAGACAGACAGAGAGACAGAGAGAGAGAGAGAGAGAGAGAGAGAGAGAGAGAGAGAGAGAGAGAGAGAGACACAGAGAGAGAGAGAAATCCTTGGAATACCAAAATCCATCCCTCCAGGGAGGTTAGCCCAGAGTTAGATTAGATTGCTGTTGGTGATGAGCAAGCCTCTGGTCGACCTAAATTGTGAAGCGGAGCCAGGAAACTTGGCCTGAACTTGCTCCTCTCTGCCACCATTACATCTGCCAAGTTTGTATTCACATCTTGTACATCATAGTAAAATGGGAGTCAAATAACAAAAGGCTTTCCAATTACGTGTAGCACATTGCATGCGGGATGGAATATGAGAAAGCCATTGTTCCTCTTGCACCCCCCGTGACCTTACCTTTGAAACTGTTTTCATGGCCACTCCGATTGCCTGCACCGTTTGATTAAGCTAAGGGGATTTCACCAACACAGCACAGGGAGGTAGAGCTAAGAGGCTCCGGAGCACCAGAAGAAGCTAGCATAGCTCGCTAGCTATCGTTGTGCCATGGACAACCAATAACCTCTATATTTTTTTGCAAATACTTCTTACCTGAGTCCTTTTAACAAACCATTTTCCTTCATTTAAAAATGATGAATGTTTAATTCAGCTAGCATTTAGAACACAGACAGCCTTTGCAAGGAGAGCAGGCAACACTAGGCCCTTCTAAAATCAATAGTTGAATCTTGACAGAGGAATCTTTTGTCAGAAAACCACTAAATACATGATCCTTATGAACTCTCCCTCTGAGTGACGATAAAATAATGATCATCCTCGTTTAAAATGAAAAATGTCATACAAAATAATAAAGACCACAACCAGAACTATATTCAGTCTCAAAGCATACTGCATCAACGTGATTTTCATTAGTAGCTTCCTCCTCTACTACTGTTTTAATTTACGTTAAAACCTTAGGTTCCAAACATTAACATAGTTTAAATTTAATATTTTCTATTATGTTTTTTCTGACCAGTGAATTTAGCGTAGCATAGCGAGGGTCAACGTGTTTCAAAAACAGACTTAGAAGTGATATTAAATTAAAAGAGTTGTTTTAACTACAGAACAAATAACCAATAGAGGAGTTAATGTCTGAGCAGACAGAAGAGGGACTTACTTTACAGTTACGCTATACTTCAGCTACAGAAGATAACAAACTATATTCCGAATTATTATCCAAATATTTGAATACCAGTTATTTGGATAGTTCTCTACAAGCAATTAATGCAAAACATTTGATGGTGCTCTCTAGTGGGAAACCCCTAAAGCATTACTCAGCCTGAGGAAGTTAGACAGACAGGTCCGACAAAAGTGTGGGTGTGTGTTTAACACTCCAAACATCTTAACGCATTCCATTCACAACCGTCACAATTTGGAAATATGTCATTTGGAGTGGTCCTTTTGGTCCTCCATTGCCTTGTGTGCAATGATAGATTATGTCATTGGCACAAAACGGAAATTGACTTGTGACATAAAATATTATGCCCATCGAGTAAGGTGATAACCGAAACCTTGTTAGCAAGAGAATGTTGAGATGGCACTGGAGAAAATACATTGTGCTGTGAAGGTCAATGTGTTTAACTTTCAATATGTTGAACGCAGAGCATGTCAAACGAACTGCATTTCCAAAACTATGTGCTAATGTCTAAATAATGCATAAATTAAATAAATAAAAGCGAAAAACACAAATGCAAATGCCAGAACATAACTGCCAACACCATTGCACAACTGCAACGCCACAATGCAATAGCTGTAACACAAAACACAACAGAGTGGCCAGTGAGCAGAATAAAACGGACACACTATTTATATGAGAGAGTCTACTGGCCGGTTTGTTTCATTGTCCACATCCGTTGATGCTCACTTCCGCTATGCTGTGGCTTTTGCATTTGTGTTTTCCATCAATGGGCTTGTGTTTTTTTGTTGAATTTGCAAAGCATTTTGGATACACAATTCATTCAGCATGTGTCAGCCAAGGTCATTTTAAGCTTAAGATGACATATTGCTATGTGACCATGCATAGTATTGCCATCATGAACTCCTAATGAAAAACAAAGTTCAATACACCAAATGCACCTGAGTTAGGGAGGTGGACACATGGACAATCCCACATACTTCCCTCCACTCTGTTTAGAGTGAGCAGTGCCTCGGCACTGCTTGTTTGAATGCATCCTGATCAATAACGGTGGGAGTTTTCCGGGGGCCCTTTTCCCCAGCCTCCTCCGTCTCTTCCCCGCCCGGGATCTGACGGGAGCCATCTTGTTCAGAGTGATGGCTCACTCACACAGGTCCGCCGCTTGCTATTGTAAAATCACCCAGCGTTTAATTGAAACAAATGACTATAATAATAGAACATTATCCCTGCAGGCGCACAGCCGTGACAGCTTTAATTAGCGGTGCGTTTGGAGGCTGATCCCTCCACAGCGCTGCACACTGAAGCAACACGGCGCTACACGGGACCCCTTCAGGTTGGGAGCCAAACGCTGGGGCCTCGCGGGCCCTCCCAGCAACTGCTCGTCGCTCAGCCCTCGGGGCAAAGCGCCGCTAACAGCTCTCTTCCTCAAAGCAAGCTGTCTCGCCCCTGGTTGCCTTTCCTCACTGTAATGTATTCTCATCCTCTCTCTCTCTCTCTCTGCCTGGCTCTCTCCCGCTCTTTATTCCTTTACCCGTCTCTTTGGCTTGTCGTACATATACCCGGGAGGGTCATTTGCAGATGCTGAAGAGTACTAATGAGCGAGAGCACATTCACGAATTCATGCGCGCACATTCAAGAAAAAGCTAAGCAACACTGCCTCTCTTTTGCTCGCGTCACCGGAGGGATTCTACAGCACGGAGGGAAATATTGCAAGCAGAAGATGCTCGTATGTAAAGAGTAACTTAATATGTGTTAAAAAAAAAAAAAATTGACATTAAGTCTGTTAAACAGAGTTAATTTACACACAAACAAACCATTGGTAAGGTATTTAGTTGAGTTGTTGAATCCAAATTTAAAAACGGTGAACTGACAAATTATCGTTTGCTATTCTGGCAAAGAGACATTTCGAGGCTTAGTTATTTTTTGGAACAACAAAAATGTTTAACACCAACACTTTTAGGTCAAGTATGTTTGCTCAATCCAAATACACGCTGGCATAAAATGGGTAAAAGCTAGAGGAAAGCTGCCCTCACATCCAATATGTACGGAACCTCTGATCAAATCATTAATAATTGAGCTGAAAAAAGGCACCCGTTCCTCTAGAAAACAAGCAACCGTGGTAATTACAGTTGGCATTTGAGCACTTTGTTCATGTATATGTTAAATAATGAAGTTACAATTTAACTTTCACACCAATCTCCCATTTCACTTTCTCTAACAGGAAATGAATGTTTACCTATGTATCATATATTAGAATATCGATTACCTAATATATTCGTGATTAACAAAAATACACTCCTCCTTTTTCAGGAGACAGAAGGTCGATTGAAATTGAGTATTGACTTGACGACATCTGGTTGGAGATGCGGATCTGCCGCAGTGACCGCAACACGGTTGGTTGCAGATAGAAATGTTGTGATGCCCCCCCTCTCTTTTCAGCACTTTCCACCCATGTCCCTCAATACAGCATGAAGTCAGAGCATCCTTCCTCCTTCCTCTTTACTCTCTGTCTCTCGCTCCCTCACTCCCTCCCATACATATGTTTTCTTCCATGTTATGTATCTTTAACCTCTCTCTCTCCCTCTCTCTCTCTCTCTCTCTCTCTCTCGCTCTCTCACTTTCTGTGTCTCTTCCTCTTAACTTTATCTCAATGTTTCTCTACCTCTCCCGCCCCCAGCCTGGGAGCGTCTCAGAGCCCACCTTACAGAGCGTGGCGTCAGAGAATCACAGCCTTGTCTGGAATGACATGTCGACACACACACACACACACACACACACACACACACACACACACACCCACACGCACACGCACAGATTCACTAGCACACACACAGACCCACACACATGACTCACATGCACACACACGCACAGATGCACTAGCACACAGACAAACATGCACACACACACAAACATTGAAACACACTGAAACACACACAGACACAGCCCCCCCCCCCCCACACACACACACACAGACACACACACACTCATGACGGTTGAAGGCACGTCTCTGCTGCCGCTAATGAGACCGCTGACTGCCGTGTCAAACACAGTGGAGACCCTCTGTGTGTGTGTGTGTGTGTGTGTGTGTGTGTGTGTGTGTGTGTGTGTGTGTGTGTGTGTCTGTGTGTGTGTGTGTGTGTGTGTGTGAGAGAGGGGGGTGGGTGGGGATGTGGTAGGGATCAAAAATGAGCACAGATGCACAAATAATGAGTACAAAAAAAGAAAGAGCTCACAAACAAAAATATAGTCCCTTGTGTGTATGTATCTCCAAACATAGATACACACACACACACACACACACACACACACACACACACACACACACATATACACACAATCTCACCCACACACACAAACACCCATAGTCTGGGGTCATGCCAAGAACGATGGTATCCAGAAGGTGATTTGCATGTGCTTTAACTCTGCTCATGCTACAGAGCTAACACGTTTCTGACAGCAGCCTTCATCACCCTCATCCAACTGAGGACCTGAAGGAAAACACATGCTACGGTGAAGCACTGGTAACATACAAATGATGTACTGCCGTGTGTGGGGGAATACATCAGCACTTAGTGGCATATAACAAGGACATCGCTAACACCCTCATTCAATGTCTAGATTCCGTTTCATTTTATTTCATTTTCAAGCATAGTGTCCTTTTGTATTTCCTCATCAAACTTGTATGCGTATTCATCCTAATTAACCATATGTGATAGCCTTGGTAGACATTGGGAACATTTGGCGCAAACAAACTCAAGCCTCTTAGAGCCAATTAACATTTTCAACCACAGATGTTTTAAAATGAAAACTACTTCACATTGCAACACAACGGCCTTGCATCCCTCAATGTTCTTAATCACAGATTTATCCTGAACATGCTCTTACGCGCAAAAACTGAATTATTGTGTTGTCTTCCACCAGAGGAGCACTGCACAGAGACGATATGGAGGTTCTCTCCATGGCCACCAGGGCAGCATATTCCTGCTGCCAGAAGCAGAATGGGCTGATGGATGGCTGAGATACAGCACAGTGCAATATGGACACGATTTCATGGCATGATAAATCGCAGCAGGGGCCACAGTTGCTAGATGTAATATGAAATGCTTTATCTACGTATCTTCCTTCATAACACCGGCTATCTGCTGTGGATAATTTTTGAATTGTTTCTTTGACTACACTGTTCTGTACTCAGATGATTTTTGGTGGCATTGTGTTTTTGTTTGGAGGAGGCAGGCAAGAAACAGAACAAAAACAACCCACTTTATTTTTACCCAACATGTGTTTGTTGTATGTTCTTTGACTGAAAGAAAAACAATCACCTTCTAGTGTTGTTAGAGAGAGAAGATGCAGTGAAGCGCAGAACGCTGTGAACTGTTCTAAAGCAGAGCAGTGAATGAACATTCGTACCTCAAAGGAGTGGAAATTAAAACTCTATTGTGAAAGGCATGCATTTGTCTCATAACTATTCCATTAAAGTTCGGCGCATGTGCCATTCAACACCACTTTTTATTAAAAAGAGAGATGAAGTTGACACCGTATCCTCTGATTAGCTTAATCCTATAGGTTAATTGACTTTATCAGAGAGCGGGGGGTAGGAAAAGATTAGCTGACATTGAAGCTGGCATTGAACATCTCCCCCCCCACCCCAATAATAAAATTGGAAAATAACTTCTTTCAAGGCATTTCCTAATATACAACTACAGTTTCATATCATATTGCCAGAGAAATAAGGTACTTTCTCCCAGGAGATGAGAAGAGAATTGAATTTTTCTTATCGGTCATCTATTTTTCCACAGAATGCTATTACTTGCAGCCTGCCGTTGCTAAGCAACAGGAAATATTAATAGGAGCTTTTATTAGCTGGGCTTTACCAGTGGAGTACTAAAATGAGGAAGTGGAAAACATGAATGTGTTACATAAATCTCTGAACCTTTCAGGGTTCGCACAAGTCTCTGTTTGTCCTCTGATTTATCGCTGTGATGGTTCATTTATGGGACTGGGGATGTGTGGGGGGTGTTAGGGGGGTTGTGAAATACCAAAATGGTACATTAGCCTAAGGCGCTATTTGAAAATAAATAATCACAAACCAAAATAACCAACATTAAATAAATATAAACACACACATCTAACAAGTTTTTGAATTCAGATATATTTCATATTATTATTTAATGAATATTTCTTACGGTGGATTTCAAGAGAGAGCGCTGAATAAGCAAATGCTGTTTTGTGTGATGGTGGGAGCCTTGATGATTCTTGTGCATTTCCTTTGTGTCTGAATGGCTAAAATAAGTGATATAAATATAAATCCCACTCTATCAGTGGGCTTGTTGAACTGTGGTGGAAAGGGCCAACCATTCCATCATGTTGCGGGACAGCGTAATCCTTTTAGCCAATGACTGAGAATGACGGCCTGGAAAGAAATGGCTTCTTGCTTCATATCATCACCGCATATTGCATTTTGAACGATAAGTATAGCACAATGCCCCGGCTCAAAAACAGACTTAAATCTATCGCCATTATGATGATGGACAATGCCAGTAACACATGCCAGGCAATCTAATGTTGTGCACATGCACAACAATAAATAAATAACTAATAAAATACAGACAGTGATCGGAATCGCTAGCCTTTTGGTTTATCAGATTATATTCTTCTTTTCTGTGATGAATATGCGTCAGTAATGAAAAACCAAAGCATTATGTCCGAGAAGGAACGAGATCCAATACATTGTGGTGATGATTAGCAGTGGGGTATTTTCCCATAATGTATTTGGTATTTTGATGTAGGATAAATGTATGATCTAGCCCTAAATGAGCCTGTTGGTAATAGGGTAAGGGTTAGGGTTATTTATAATGAACCTGAAGGTGTAGACATTGAGATATAGCAGGCTTTTTGAAGTCCGCTACACATTCTAGCGGACTGTTGTTATTTTTGTACAAATATTGAAAGCAAGTCCATTCCTTTAGAGCAGGGCATCCGGTCAATTCATGAATTAATTGATAAACAAATAGATGTGACCAACATACAATGCTCGCATTTGAGCCAGCAATTTGGAAATCTATGTTGCCATTGATGTGCACTTTTCTACACATCTTGACTCTGAAAGAGACATGGTAGCTCTTCAATGAATAGTCACAGACCTAATACCAACCTGAATTAATCGTTGCTTGTGTATCAGTCAGACAACAGCACACATAAACATACAAGCTAAACAACATTAAGGTCACATTGCTCACTTGTGATTCCAGA
>NC_136945.1:10070268-10079003 GCF_949987615.1 Pollachius pollachius | reverse complement strand
CCAAATGCATCAAAATATCACAGAAAGGCTTCTCTGAAAGATATCAGGTTTGGCCAGGAGGGGCTTCTCCACCACAGCACAATAAGTATCCCTGAAAGAGTCTGACGAACTGGAAGAATTACCTCTCTACAAATTGTGGGGAGTACAAGTGCATTATTCACTCTGGCTTGACAGACGGGACGAATGGTGGGTTTCTGTTTAAAGGATGTAGTTAGCATAATTCATTATGTCTCCCTTGTTAACTTTAGTTGTATATTTAAAAAAAAGCAAGAATCAATCATAAGCCTGACTAAAAACTAAATTGTTTGATCCTTCTGGTGGAATGTATTTCACATGTTAAACAAAACATTTGGATCTCTCACTGGGCAAGAGAGCAAAGAGAGACCAAAGAGAGCAGAGCAGCCAAATATCTGCCAGCCCAAAATGTGTGCTAGCTTTTGAAAACCCATGTCATTCATGAAAATGCTGTTACCAACAAAATGTGTTCAAATTAAAAACATCATTCAAATGAACAATACAATAAAAAATCAATGAAATGTTAAATAAACACCCATTTTGTGCGGTTGTCTTGCTATTAATGATTAATTAGTATCTAAATATTCCACATATGGCCCGCTATGTAACTGATGAGCCTACCTTGAACAAGGTTACCCACCGTGAACAAGGCTCATGCTAGAACATTGACTAGGCTATGTTGAAACACCAAAATAATGTAAAACATATACAAATACACCTTTAAAATATTCCCGAGATACAAGAAACTCAAGGTTCATGGCTATTTTCACCACATTTTCCGAACAGAATAAAATAAAGATTCTCCTCTTCTTGTGACCGTACCAGAGCATCTTTGCTCCCCCCCCCCCCCCCGCCCAGCCACTATTCCCTCTCTCTCACTCTCTCCACCACATTTTACTCCCTCTCGCTCTCTCTCTCCCTTCTATCCTCATCCCCTCTTCTCTCCGTCCAGCCCTATAGCACTCTTTTCATTGCCCAGCTCACGTATTGAATCTGCCTGATGAAAACAGATCTCACTGCGGCACCACAATAGAATGGCTGATGCAGGAAAGATGAACCGTAATGGATTTTTTTTTTCAATGTGCTCAAGATTGAATATAAGGCCTGACCTCCAGATGTAGTGGATCCATTTCAACAGCATAGATATTGTTTATAGTAGACACGCGCACGTACACAGAAACACACACACACACACACGAACAGATACGCTCACACGTGTACTCGTAGACACATGCACACACACACACACACACACACACACACACACGTTTGGGAATGCGCCCTCCCCCTACACACACAGTGTATACATATTACATAGACACACTCACACACAAACATGCTCACAAATGTACTTGTAGAAACATCCACACACACGTACACATGCACACACATTTGTGTGCGTGCACCCATCCCCCAACACACACACGGTGTCTACATATTACAAAGACATACACAAACACCCTCACACACACACACACACACACACACACACACACACACACACACACACGTGTGGGTGCACCCTCCCCCAACGCACAGTGTCTTTATATTACAGACAAAAATTCAAACACACACATATACCAACACACACACACACACGCACGCACGCACGCACGCACGCATGCACGCATGCACGCACGCACACACACACACACACACACACACACACACCAGGGGCAACTTCCCCAGCAGCAGCACCTCATCCCATCAACATATATACTGTTGCTATCGAGCCCCTCCTCCCCGGCCCAGACCAATCCCCATCCAGAGCAATCTACCAGGAGCGAAAGCAGCTCTTTATTTATCCATCTATCTGCGTGGAGTAGGTACGTTGATAATGGCAGCGCCGCCTTGTTTGAAGTGCACAGTCCGCCTAATTACCCTGCCCACCAGAGTGTGTCAAGGTGACTCACCGTTTTTAATAGATACCCGGGGTCTCTCTCCCCACACACACATACACACACACACACACTCACACACACACACACACACACACACATAGAAACACACAATGGACCTCTGCTATGCTTTGGGTAGATTTAGCCATGCGGGCGATTCGATTTGAACTGTTTCTTCTTGGGCCGCTGTTTTCTATCTGTGCTACTTTATATGCTACGTTATACGTTTTATCCTGGGTTTTTAGTTGTGGTTTATGGATTTGTCTCCGAGCTGTTCAAAACCAGAATGTGGTTGGAGAAAATCGAGGATTGAGTGGTTTAAGAGCAAAGAAAAAAGCAATTTGTAATAGATCCCAGATAAATAAAAATACTTTTGCTTTCATTTGAGTAATCAAGTAGTGATTTTATGCCATTACTCTTAAAACTACGTACACACTGCTATGGTTCTATCGGAGAACCCAGGACAGCAGAATAATAATACAGCACCGAGGAGACCCTGATAATTCATTTCATTGAAATTCTATTTGAAATAGCTTTTTTTTACCTGACTGGATTTACAATAAACTAAAAGCCCCCTTTGGATCCCTCACTATCGGCACCAACATCAGCTCAAACCGCTGCCATTAACTCATCCACTGAATACAATAACATAGCAACTAGTGTGCTGGTTCATATTAAAAGCAAAAGGAAAACAAGCACAGCAACAAAAGCATAAAAGCCTGGTGTGTTTTCATCGTACAACCTGCCATATTCGCTTCATTCAAACCAAGCCATCTGAGCGTGTGTGTGTGTGTGTGTGTGTGTTTGTGTGTGTGTGTGTCTATGTGTCTGTGTGTATGTGTGTGAGTGTGTGCTTTGAAGCCGTAATGAATTACCTGTCCACCAAGAGAACAAATGGCCAATCAACCACTGTCTCCCCTGTAAAGGTCATGATCAAAATGTGAAATGACGATGAAGATAAATGATATACGAGGCCAATACCTATGGGAGCATTACAGGGAGCAGCGTCGTATATTTCAAGATTTGTATCAAGCCGCGGTGTTGCCTGGGACCAGTGGATGCTGTTTACCCCTCATCTGTCATTGTTTATGAGAAACATTCAAATATGCTGCGTGAAATTTAATACGCATGGCGGCCTCTTAGTTTTTGTCAAAGGGATGATGAATCCTACATCTAAAAAATAACACGTTTTTTTGTATTCAACAGGATTGGTTGTTTACACAATATGGCAACTGTAATAAATAAATAAAAACCGGCAATGAAACGATAGAACATTGTGAAATTCTGACCTTCAAAGTTCAGATAGGATTTTGGATACACCAAAAGGCGATGTCATCAATATAAAAATCAAATCTAAAAAGAATGTTGCGTTTCATTTGATGTTGTCTGGCTGAAGGCATCTGAGAACGCCCTGTACTTAAATATGCATGAATCAATAGTGAAACTGGCTTCATCTTCAATACACAAATGTAGCTACTCTGGTTGTGTAGATAAGATAAAATACAGAAAGCTTTGGTTTTGTACATTTATTGTAGTAAAACTGTAACACATCTGTAACACATCATTTCTTCAACGCTGTTACCTAAGAAAATGGAAATGCCAAAATGCGGGGAAAGGTTCTATTTTTTACGTGAATGCAATTACGGGTTGTAATTAGGGAAGGGTTTTGTATGGTGCTGAGAGAGTAATCAGCGGGTATTCATCGTGATATGCCTGACAGATTGACCGATGCAAGCTGTCTCCAAATTATACTATAGAATTTACCCACAATCCTTTTCTCCGTGAATAAGAGCTGACTTAGCAGCCAATGAGCACCATTAAAGTCCCCCACCCCCATTTCTTTCCTCCTTCATGTTGTAATATATTCTTTATGTTAAATTTCCTTTTTGTGTGCGGTTGCACACAGTGTATCATGAAATGAGTGCTTGCATGGCTGTTTCGTTTTAATGAGGTTGATATTTTTGTACATCCAAAAAAGTGTTTGATAGATATAACGATATAAAGATATAACTCATGTTTTATATTAGGGATATGAAACATTTGCTGCACAAATGATTTTGCATGACACTTTGTCTGTCTGTCAGTCTTTCTCTGTCTCTTTCTCTATATATCTCTCTCTCTTCCTTCTCTCTCTCTCTCTCTCTCTGTCTCTCTCTTTCTCTCTCTCTCTAGCTCTCTATCTATCTACCTATCTCTCTCTCTCTCTCTCTCTCTCTCTCTCTCTCTATATATATATATATATACCTATATGTCTCTTTCTCTATCTCTCTCTCTATCAATCTACCTATATGTCTCTCTCTCTATCTGTCTATACATCTATCCCTATTTCTATCTCTGGCCAGATCTCTATCCGTATATCTATCAATCTATCATTCTAAATATAAAACGATCTCTCCCTCTATCTATCTATCTGTCTGTCTGTCTGTCTGTCTGTCTGTCTGTCTGTCTGTCTGTCTGTCTGTCTGTCTGTCTGTCTGTCTATCTATCTATCTATCTATCTATCTATCTATCTATCTATCTATATGGCTATCAATCTGTCCAAAGATCAAATAAAATCCTAGGTACAGACTGCGTTCCCACCCACTCGTTCCCCTTTGACGGCAACTCACCGAGGGCATCTGGCTGGAGAGCAGGTGTCCGTCCTGGGCCAGCATGTTGGACATCATGAGGGCGGGCAGCTCCGGGTAGGAGTAAGGGTTGATGAGCCCGTTGTGGGGCAACGAGTGGCAGAGGTACCCGGTGGAGTCGTGCTCCATCAGGTGGAGGAGGGAGGGCTCTGGGTGGTTGGGTGGAGTGATTGGCGGGATTTCGTAGTCCTCGTCACCAGCGGCATTCCCGCTGGCGTTCCCGGAACCGCCGCCACCGCCGCTCTGACCCGTGTAGCTCTGGGAGAAAGGCAGGGACAAGTGATGAGTGATCACATAGGGTTTGTATGTATGAACAGCACTGAATCGGAATTATTCATACAGAGGCCTGGTAAAGTAATAGTAGTTTTAAAGCTAGGGTAAGCTATTTATTGTAGATGCATTTTTGGCATAATTGTTAACAACTAGCTAGCAAGCTAGTTGTGTGTTTTGGGGGATTGGCTTTGGAGGGAGGCCTGCATTTTTTGGTAGGATACTTTCAATATCAAGCATACTCTGGTTTCTCCAAGTTGCTTACCCTAGCTTTAATGAGGCAAAATTAGTTTTAAAGTGAGATAAAGTGCTCCCAAATCCCATAATGCATTGCAGAAGCCCTGTGTAGAGCAACTCATGAGGACCGTCGTGACTCTCTGGCCTCTCAGTTATACGATATACAGTTACAAGATACATTACTTTACCTTATAAAGTAGCTTTATGTCAGTGGGCTTATAAAAGTGCCTTCCAAAAGCCACATCTTTGTCTACACTATATCGGGAAAAAAACACCAACAGGACCACAGTGAAATCCGACAAACTGTAAAACGTAATAAGTGCAATGTTTATGTGTTACACCAGCAGAATATCAGAACATCCTATCCCTATTAAATAACAGCACCCGCCACGGTATCAAAGTAAGTAGCACGGCATCATGGCTGTGAGATTCTGCACAAAGAGAGCTCCACTCAAACCACTATTACTGAAGAAAGAAGAAGACCCTCTGTTTCACGGAGTTGTCCAAAGAAAAATAGCTGAGGGATCTTAACAGGGAATGAAAAGCCATTTTGTCTAATACGATCCAAGTCGACTCCCATTGTAACGGCCCAGTCAAATTAATCATCACAAATAATATTCTGGTGTCAGCCATTCAAGGGGTTTTTAATAGAATTTCTATGATTCATGTCTCACCGTATACATCAAACAGTCAGTTCTGCAACATTTCAGAAATCAATTCAATATCATCTTTGTGTAGGCTGTCATCTCGGCTGGCAGAGCGGTCATTTATCTCTCAAACAGATACTTTTAGAAAATAAAGGGCAAAAAGAAAGAGATGGGGTGGGGTGGGGCTGTGGAGGGGGAGAGGAGTAAGGATAGTGACTACTATTTTGTCCACCACCGCCACGGACTGTCCTCATTTACAGACGGGTAAATAGCGGGTAGGTGGTAGAGGGACAAAAAAGCAATTGTATTGCTTTTGCGGGAAATCTACAGCTTTTTGATTTGATTGAATTAGATGTATTCAAATTGATTATCAAAGATAAGCAGGTACTACAACGAGTTAAAAGGAAAATCATTATACACAGAGATTGCAGACAGAGAAGTCAACATTTAAAATGTGCTTTAATCCGCTTGCAAGTTGGGACAATTTAAAAAAGAAAAATGAGTAAAAAGCTTCAAATTGGTTTACTTTGCGTTGACATTGTGTGCAAAACTGGTGGATATTCATTTTCTGAGCTTTCCCTTTGAAGACAGCTGCTTTTGTAAACCTTATGGGGTAGAGTTATTGTTTGGTCTAATGGACACGAAAACAAACATTTCCTGAGATTCAATTCCCCTCATAATTGTTGGAAGGAAACTCAACTGTCTGATGTAAACATTGGGGGCATTGTGTAAAGCGAGCCCCCCTGTACACGTCCTCTTGGCAGCCTCGTGTGGCTGTCATCATTTTTACCGTCCCCTCAAATTGTTGGGTCTTGATACATTCCCCTATTGGGGAAGTGAACCCACAACATGAGATCCATCATGCTTAGTTGTCCCCTCTCAAGTCCTGTTTTTAACAGCCTTTAGATTTTAGTTTCCTACTTTGTTCTTTGTTATTCTTAGAGTATGTGCTTTGCCGACGTTGTCCGTGACCCATTGAATATCTTTTCTTGTGTTTGAGAGAGATAGGAACTGAGGCGTCATGTGTTGGGATTGCTTTGAATAAAAAACTGCAGTGCTGCACTTGATGATAAAATGTAAATACCAAGAGTGTATGAAAGTGCAGGCAAAAAGGACTTAGATGCCATATTCCACAATAGTAATGCTTGTGCAGAGGAAGAACATAGGGACTAATGTAAACTAATAGCTTCTCTATACGCCTTCCCAATATAAAATCCAAACAAAGGAAGTGGATTTGAAGGATGTGACAGAGACCAACATATTTTCTTGTATTGCATTGTTAATCCTTCACTTTTTCCTATAAATACCCTGCATATTTAGACACATGTTTATGATCTAATGACATACTATTCAGTGACTTTGAGGGAAGATAATAACTATATTATAAATAGAGTTATATCTAGTTATTTTGACTCTTATGGAGTACAGATACAGTCAACCTAAAACAGTACACAAAAGAGAGGTTAGATGAGGCACAAGGAGCGTGATCTGTGGAACTATCTAAAGGCAGGCATCCAACAGATTGGGGTCCAAAGACTGTTTGTTTCATGGAGAGTTCTATTCCTAATGAGATTGCATGCACAGAGCCAACAACAACAACAACCACAACAACATACTGACTAACGATTCGTCTTTTCTCTTTGAAATGTAAAATCAGAACAAAGGACATGCATGGGATGAGTCCCCCAGCCCAACATATGTCCTGGTAACGCATTGCATTATTAAACAATAACCCACCATCCCATGTGTGGCTGTAGCAGACCTCTGCTGTACAACCACACCCATAGATTGCTTTGTTTGCAGCCCATCACAGAAGATAACCATGTCCTTCCTTGATCAATATCACCGGTGACACACGACACTACAGGGACTATCACTGCCTATATATAGCCTTCCCCATTTTTCCATTTCACTAAATATTTCTTCTTATTTATTTTTTTACACTGACTCCAGCACAATCTGTGGTGTTTTAATTAAGCGACGCATCCGCTCAGACCGAAACCGCTACATCTATGACACACACACCTTGCATTTAAGAGAAACAGATGAACACACAGTTGGTCTGGGACAGAGATGGAAAATAAATAGCGCTGAATGGGAAGTGCTCCAGCCCGTCTTGGCTTGGCACGGATCTGGGTCTCCGGCGACGCCTGAGTAACCAGGGCCCTCTGTGGATTACATCGACTGTAGCAAATGGCTCATTATCTGCATATTTTGCTGGGAATTAGTTACGCTGTCTCTCTTGAAAGTGAGAAGAATTAACTAAGGATATGGTTGCCGGGCGAACACATTTATCGCATTAGCGGTTAAGACTGTCGTATTCAAAACATAATATTTATATGGGATTCTTTTTTTATTGCTTCGGTTTTTTGGAGTAGTAGTAGTAGGCTAGCATTTGTTTGTGTTTGGTTTGTGTATGCGCCGATTTACATACTACAGCTTGTATTGATGCTGGCGGGGTCACGCATTACTGGTCCACATGCAGATACCTCGCTAAAAGGTTAGTCAATAAATGGAATTACACAATAGCACTAGACAAGACCAGGGCCTGTATCGTTGGAAAACTATTATTTATTAATTATTGGAATTCCTGTTGCAATTGTACTTCCATATATGCAACTAGAATGCCGATTGACAAGACATCCATGTATGTGTAAAGAATAGATTATATGGAATATATAGAGAGCAACATTGGATGAGGCACCGATAGCATGATCTATGATGGTGGGAATATGTAAAGGCAGATGCTGGAATCAGGCATGGCGCACAACACGGTTTGGAGTCCAAAGTCAGCGTTTGTTTGGCGGGGAGGGCGGGGAAAGACAACTCGGCCAGAGACGATGACAGATCTGCCGTACCACTAATGTGCACTTATCTGCCTATTGGAGAGCTTTGTCACAACGTGATTTATGCTTGAAACTCCCCCACATACTACCACTTCCATCACCTTCGACACCCCCTCCCCCTCCTCCTCCTCCTCCTCCTCCTCCTCCTCCTCCTCCTCCTCCTCCTGCTCCGTGTCGGCCGCAGTAACCCCTCCC
>NC_136945.1:10057768-10062768 GCF_949987615.1 Pollachius pollachius | reverse complement strand
CACATACACACACACACGTACACACACACACACGTGCACACACAGCATCTTGGCAGTAAAGACGCTCCACCGGCAGCCAATCAATAAAACCTTGTTACGCTAATTGCTCGATCATAATCTCCACTCCTACTTCTGCTGAATATCCAAACAGTCACTCCATTAGCCGAATTATTCCCCAGTGCGGTCCCGGTCCCCCCCCTCTCTATCTCTCTCTCTCGCATTCTCCCACTCTCCCATCACCCGTTTTTCCCTGTGACATATTTCTCTCAAACGGCAATTCTGCTAAATGAATTCATAACTCAGGGAGGGAGACATCCAAGCCAAGCGTTGTCAAGGTAAAGTGCTGATGAAGTGCACTGTTTCTTTCACTTTGAGAAGGCATCTCCTGCAGTGCATTAACTTTGATCGCCTCTCTCTCTCTCTCTTCCTCTTTCTTCCAATTTCCTTTGGTCCACTCGCTCTGTCTTCTCTCTCGTTTTCTCGCTCTCTCTGTCTCTCCGCCTCTACCGCAGATCGGGGGTCTAGGGTCCAAATGATCCTGGACTCTTGTGGTCTTCGGCAAACAAGGAAATGTCTTTGGCTTAATGACTTGATGGCTGGGAATTCCCGTCACTTCTTTTTCCCCCCCCTCGGCTTCTCGTGTCACTTAGGGAAGTGAGAGAGAAATGAATGTCCGAACGAAACCAAGGAAGAAAGGAGTAGGGGTCAGGGTACGATGCCCACGAGAACATTGATAGGACGTGAGAGTTTATATGGATATGACAACACTGACCTCGTTTCTTTGTGACTCATCACAACAACCCTGTCCTTGAGGCTATAGCAGGCCTGTGGGGCCGGCCCTCCACACAGAACCACTACTGTATCTCCCACATGGTTTCACATTTACTTGATCACTGGTCACTCTGGACGTGTTGTCATGTTGATCCAAATACAATGGATCATGGTCTACTAGGGATGTGCAGGGAATGCACAATGCAATATTACAGCGGTTTTATGAGTGCCGGTACGATATGTATCAACTGTGATTCTGTGTAGATATGTTAGATGTGGCTACACGACATAACGATTTCTCTATCATTTAATTTTTTGTGGTTTAATGTATGGGTTTAGGGTTGGGCGCTGGGTTCAGCAAGTCCATCATCGTTTACTGATGAAATGAACTTGGTCAAACAGAACAGAACATGGTTGATGCAAATTTACTTTAGGCAAATACACTACAGTGCCCTCTAAAGGTGGTACCATCAATGTGCTTACGCTAGGATACAGCTGAAAACAGTATTGCGATGCTCACATGAATATCTTTTTCCAATAATGCCCTACTTTAATAGGGCATTAAGGGCGTTAATTCACTGCTCAGTTGGTGTGAGTTAATTATTTTTACAAAGCTATAATGTTTACCTTGTGTTTCCGTTTTTGTGTAAATCTTTTTATATTCCAATTCTATTGCTTGACTATTTAATTTACCCTATGCATGTAGATGAGTCCATCTACTGTGCCAACTGATCTGGCATTAATAGTGGTAGGTAGGCCAGATCAGCCGAGCAGGTTGGAAAATAAGACTAAAATGCAAACGCTGAGGCACATAGTTTCACAGTTTCATGGTGGAACCACTGACCCAAATGCATTTCAATTCACAAGAGATACTGAAGAATTATAGAGGCAGAGAGCAAGCGGCAGAGAGCGAGAGAGATACAGAGAGAGCCAGGAAGAGGGGGGGGGGGGAGGCTGAGAGAGAGGGGGAGATAGAAACGTAAGTGAAAATTGAAAATTGAAGTATAAATAATGAGAGAAAGGCCGTGAAAATGAGCAAGAAGAGAGGGGGGGAGTGTGTGGGAAGAGAGACAAAGGCTAAGGAAAGAGATGAGACGGAGAGAGTAAGAGAGACACAGATTTTAAAAAAAGCCAGAAAACAGATGAGATAATGAAAGCCACAGGCACTATCATTTGTTTCACCTACTAACCAAAATGTACACAATAATAATCCCTGGAACCTTTGTTTTTCCATTATAGTTTACACCAAATTCCCTTTTTATAGAGGACAACACGTGCAAGAATAGAAACTGCAATTTGAATGTTCCAGTGCAGCCGATCAATGTGATGGATAGGGCAGACCTGCTTAAACTACGCTTGTAAAGTGTTTTTCAAGCAATGTCTTTCCCACCACGAACACAAGCCAACTGCTATGGACAATTATAGTGTGGTCCACTACATTATAAATTCAATATCGAAGCCATATTAATGTTGTATTGTCGCTGTATTAAATATCCCCAACCTAAAGGCTCAAGTTATTGAAACAACAACAAATCCAGTGAGAGAATAAAATGAAACAATGATTTTAAATTGGAGGCTGGCCACAACAAGTTCTGGGCTCAACATGGCAGTGATCGGCCCAAAATAACTCCTATCAAACCCATTGTTGTGAATGTTAGCATTGCAATAGATCCATATTTCTGTGTCTTGTTGTTGTAAGAGCATGGTCCGTTCCCCACTACCCCACCCCCCACCGACATCCCCTCTGGCCCACCCTGATTCTTGCTGTCAAAGAAAAGAAAAAGAGAGAGAGAGAGAGAGAGCGAGAGAGAGCGAGAGAGAGAGAGAGAGAGAGAGAGAGAGAGAGCGAGAGAGAGAGAGAGAGGTAGCCAGAGAGATTGAACTTGGTGGAGCAGAGAGGAGAGAGAGCGAGGCGAGGCACATGTCAAATATGAGGGTACAGCTCTTGAACAAACAACCTATAGCACAGAGCAAGACCAGACCCTCCCCGGTGCTACAGCAGTACTACACTATATTTGTTCCCCTCTGTTTCTCTCTCTCTCTCCCTCTCCTTCTCTCCTCCCTTTCCCTGTGTTCCTTCCCCTCGCCTCTGTCCGCCTCCTGTAACAGGTATAAATCGCTCCGTCGTCCGTCTCTAATTAAGCGGAAAGCCTTGGCGTGCGTCGTGTCCTCTCAACGTGCGATCGGTCATTCAGCGCAGACGATGATGGAGTGTGAGGCGCGGACGGAGGCGGGAATGATCTACCTTAGAGGGCCCGCATTCCAACAGGGAGCCCCCACGCTCCAACTGAGGGGGGACACTCCGTTTTAGTCCGGTGTAATCCGAATGGGATATTTATCCCAATTAAAATCCCGGGTTGTCACCACTGTTGTACCGGGTGCGGTGGAAAGCGCTCTCTCAACGTGTCATGTGATGTGTTCACGATTGAAGGAAGAGACGGACAACGCGCCATGGGGGAATGGCGTCATGTTTTTTCCTATGGGCTCTGGGTGCTTGTGACAAAAACAATGCTGTGCACCAGAAGAAGAGCCTCCTGGTTGCAGCTGCAGCCGTTTTGCTTCTAATAATCGCAATTGACAAGGCGAAATTCCCCGCTCCCTTCTGTATGTCAGATGAGCTTTATTCCGAAACTCAACAAATCCCCTTGTTCAAACACAACCATATGGGCAGCCAGTTGCTCCCTCCACCAGCTGTTCTGCGTTGCGTTTCTCCGGCTCCGTTGCCATGCGCTGCCTGAGCGCAGACACACATGCTGTTGCAAAACCCTACCCTCTGCACTTGACCGCGACCCAGGGAACGACTGAGTAACGCAGCAGTTGGTATCATTAGAATGAAGGGTAGTCAAGACGTGATGGTTGATTATGCTTCATTTTTAATTGAGATCAAGATCAGAGGATTTGGGGGTTGCAACTGTGATCTACTCGGGGTTTAGTAACTAATTGCTCCCTGTGGGACAATTAGTTACTAGTTACTCTATCTTCCCTAGGAGAGAGAGAGATACAGAGAGAGAGAGAGAGGGAGAGAGAGAGAGAGAGAGAGAGAGAGAGAGAGAGAGAGAGAGAGAGAGAGAGAGAGAGAGGGAGAGGGAGAGAGAGAGAGAGAGAGAGAGATGCAGGGCTAAGGGAGAGACTGGTCTCACCTGGTTGGGGGAGAGGAACTCCTGGTTGTTTTCATTCATGTACATGTTGTCGCCTTCAAACTGCAGAAAGGGAAAGTATAAAAGAGAAAGGTGGGAGGGTGGGGGTTGGAGTGGGGAGGGGGAACAAGAGAGAAAGAGAAGTAAGGGAAACAGAATGGGGAGGGGCAGGGGTGTGGCAGTGGGGAGGGATGGAGGAGGTGGAGGAGGAGGAGGAGCAGAGAGAGATTATCCGTTAGTCAGTCAGCCGGGCACAGAGCACGGAAGGAACGGTGTAACGTAGCCCTCTCCTAATGAGTGTGAGTCCTTGGCTTATAGACTTCCATGGCTCTGGTGGTTTGTCAGTAATTACAGTTCATTAGAGACACGTATAATTAGGCCCCTGTCGAACGCCACTACTGCTCTGCGCTCTCCTGCAGCAGCAGCCGCTCTGGCCCTGACATTCTTTAGCATGCGTGTGTGTGTGTCTGTGTGTGTGTGTGTGTGTGTGTGTGTATGTCACCACTGCATCCACGCAGAACGTCATGCCTATGGATGCCGTCAGGTGAAGAAATTATAGACACGACGGGGAGATAATCACCGTGTCAACAACGCAGTCGCCACACATAAATCCGCCCAGCGCCGCGCTAGCTAGGCTACAGAGCGGCAAGGGCGCGGCAGCTAGTTAACAAATCAAACCATGCTGCCTTTCCATTAACCACCTGCAGCGCAAGTCAACAAACCTGCAAATCACCCTGACAACGCGTAGACTATTGTTGTGATCAGCCAGCTAGCTAAGGTCGCCATCCCGCCTAACAAACAAGGCTACAACTAATTTTAAGTATTGGATAGACCAAACTGTGGCTACGCTAGCTAACCCAGCTAGCCCAGCCACTCACGTGTGTTGCTGTGTGTAGCCTCCCAGCAAACCAGCTCATGAACAAAGGCATGAGGAGGCCAAGAGGTTGGGGGCAACACAGCCTTTAGCACTTTAACACTACGCTGGAGAAACTGGCAGCGACTCAGCACCAGAGCTCCCCTGCCGCACACACACAAACACACACACATGCACACAACTCCAGTCTAAAAGGCAGGAGGACCAGACAGGGATAG
>NC_136945.1:10050268-10052768 GCF_949987615.1 Pollachius pollachius | reverse complement strand
GAGAGAGAGAGAGAGAGAGAGAGAGAGGAAGCAAGAGAGAGAGAGAGAGAAAGGAGACACATCAGGATAGGATTTTTTGGGTTGAAAAACCAAAATGCCCCCCCTCCCCAAGCTTTGCCCAAGCCCCTTTGGACCAGTTTGTGTGTGTGTATGTGTGTATGTGTGTGTGTGTGTGTGTGTGTGTGTGTGTGTGTGTGTGTGTGTGTGTGTGTGTGTGTGTGTGTGTGTGTGTGTGTGTGTGTGTTTGTGTGTGTGTCGGGGGGTCTCCCAGAGAGGAGGAAGGGCCTTTCTTCTCCCGCCCTCTTACTTGCGGAGCTAATCGCCACTATCTGTGCGGACCTATGACGTCCATCCGGTGTGCATAACAGCGCGCTTTACGGCTGTGTCCATCACACGACGTTGAGGGACAGACCCCCCCCCACCTCAGGATGGCACAGTGACACCCCTCACTCCCCCCCCCCCCCCCCATCTAAACATGTTTAAGAAAAAAAACTTAAAACAATAGTCCTGTGGAATGAGGGGTATGCGAGAGAGGCCATGTGGCGTTGCCATGGCTCCACCACTGGATGGATTAACTACACTGGCTTGTGGGGTCGTTGAACAACATAGATGAGTCCGTCAGTCTAACATGCACCCTGAACAAAAAAACTGCTACCGAACCCCATGCCCTGCCCACCCACCCCCCTACCAACCAGCCCTTGCCCCTGACCTCTCATAGCATTGGTGGGGTGTTGGGTTTCAGGTGGCTCTACAATTGCACCATTGTGCGTCTGTGAGCAGCACAACGACAACAACGCGCGTGCACACACTCCCACTCACACACGTATACACATAGCTGAAATCCAAGTCCTGTTTACGCTGTGTAACGCTACGCACGCGCATTCATGCATTTGTGCCTGCGTGTGTGCGGGGGGGCATCTATAAATTACATTACTCTTAAGACCTAGTTTTCGTATCTTCAACCTGATCTCCTACGGTAGTCTGGCTTTCCTCGTAGGCAGGGCAAGAAAATGATGTGGTTCCATTAAATCTATTAAAACCACTTGAATTATATCATAGTGCCTACTGCACAATAGCAGCCTTTCAAAGGCAGGCCCCCAAGAGGCCAACAAAGAAGCCCTTTCTTTGAGCAGAGAAGTCATTCAGAAACAGCCAAACAGTATTTTGTGTATAGGAGCTCTTTTCCTTTTCTGAGCCCATAAGCACAATTTTCCCGTAAGTCAAAGAAAAGAATGTCAGAGAAGGAGAACAGGTAAAAATCGACGATGCCAACAGTTTTCTTCCATATATTTTTCATTGAACCTACAGTAAGTATTTGGGGCAGAACACAAATAAGCTGATGGTAAATAAGAGAGAATAGTGTTGGTCTAGGATATCCACAGAACAGCGTCAATCTCCTGGTATCAATAACTTCCATAGCAATGTAATAGATATCTTATTGTGAATACATAAATGTATTTGTTGTGTAAGGGCAAGCTCACATTCAAAATAACATGAAACAAAAATACATTAAAACTAACATTTACTATTTTTTGGGGATATTATTGATGACCCGTCTTGTCTAATGACTTTAAATCCAACATTTCTTTCCTACCCTAAGGAAAATAAATCATGTATACGACTGCATTCCCAAAGGCACCCACGCCCTGTGTAAACAAGTACAGTAATTTTTTAAGTGTGCCTGACAAACAGAACATCAATACGAAAAGAAAAAAAAAAGAACAACTTCCCTTTCCTGTAAAAAACTGAATCTGAGGCCTTGACACGTATTTAAATGTAAATGTACTCGGCAGTGCTATCTCCTACTGTCAATAGGCTTCAGAAATAATCCAGCACTCATTCATTCACTGGCTGCCTGACTCACAGCGCAGCCTTTGCCACCAGTAATCAGGCAGAATTTTCTATTACCAATCTAATTGCACATTCCACCCCGACAAGAGCTCATTAAACCTTAATTATACACATGTTGTTTTCTACAAACATCTCCATTTGAGACTCTCTCTGCCTCGTAATTGTTCAGCAGGGACATCCAGTTGAGATTTCACAGAGAACCGTGGATAAGGCAGCGAGAGAGAACGAGGGAGAGAAAGAGAGAGATGAGGGGGAGAAAAGGGGAGAAACAGAGAGAGAGAGAGAGAGAGAGAGAGAGAGAGAGAGGGAGAGAGAGAGAGAGAGAGAGGGAGAGAGAGAGAGAGAGGGAGAGAGGGAGAGCACAATAGGTGCAACATATATAAGGTTGATAGATCCACACAAAGATACATGCAGATACATCTGCATAACATGTAAGACAGACAGTGAGAGGTATAAAAAGAAAAAAGAGAAACAGAGATAGATAATGTTGATAGAGAGAGAGAGAGAGAGAGAGAGAGAGAGAGAGAGAGAGAGAGAGGGAGAGAGAGAGAGAGAGAGAGAGAGAGAGGGAGAGAGAGAGATACAGAGAGGAATACAGAGAGAAAGCCAGAGCTAGAGGAAAATGGAGAGAGTAAGATAGAAAAAGAGA
>NC_136945.1:10037768-10045268 GCF_949987615.1 Pollachius pollachius | reverse complement strand
CTCAACAGAACAGCATTTACAATATTCACTTTAGATAACGTATGATTTCAGTCCCCAGGGATGGGTTTCTTAGAAATGCTTTGTGAGCACTCTTCCACTTGATAAATGATTTAGGACATGTGGCCTGAGACATCAATACAATCTCTATTATCATTTAGAAAAAAAAATAGTGCCCACCAACAATATTGCAGAGCTTTTCCGACTTACTCTCTCTCCCTCATCATCACTTTAGCTCTTTATCTCTCTCTCTCCCTCTCCCTCTCTAACGCTCTCTCTCGTGGCTCTCTCTCTCCCTCTCTCTCTCACGCTCTCTATCGTGGCTCTCTCTCTCCAGCTCTCTATCGTGGCTCTCTCTCTCTCCCTCTGTAATTGTCTCTCACTCACTCACTCTCTCGTGCTCTCTCTCGCTCTCTCTCTCATTCCTTCTCTCTCGCTCTCTCACATCTCTCTCTTTCTTATTGAACCCTGAAGCAGTTAATAGATAATTAAAAAAATAACTTGCATGGACTGAAACATGAAAAAGGGAACCACATAAAATAATATAGATATAAATATAGATATATATACTTATTTATATTTGGTCCTTAGCAATTTGAATGCATAAAAAACAATCTAGATTCTAATTATGATTTTTATTCAATTAAATCAAGGTGTCATAAACAAAGTCGGATAACTGATTAATTACTTTGCCAAAGTCAAATTGATGGAAATTTGGGATAAAGGTATTGAGTTAATACGGTATTGAAGTACATTTTAATACATTCCTAATGGGTGGGAGGCAATAACATTATATTAATTCAGAATATATCACCATATCTCACCAAAGATGTTTAAGCATAAATAAATGGACGTAAAACTATCATAAGACTGTATTATTGAGTCGGTTAGTCAAAGCAAGGTAATACTCTGCATACCTGCATGTATCCTAAGTAGTTATTGTTGAATATAATTTTCAATCACTTTGATTGGTGATCTTTGAAAAATCAACATAGACAGCTCATTAAAGGGGAGAGGATTTAGTCTTCAATAAACTGTAGCTGGGTTTGGCATGAATCATATACATTTATGATTCATGCCAAATAGGCCATATGCCCTTAATGTATACGTTTACATTAAGGGCCTTTAGCAGACGCTTTTATCCAAAGCGACGTACATTTGTCATAAGAAAGTGAAAAAATATATCAACATCGGTAAAGTAAGGATGTTCATAGAACCAAGTGCAAAGCACTAACAATCGCGAGGCTAAACCATTCCCCGTATACAACTAAGATAGCTAGGATTAGATGCTACATACGTTACTAAGTACTATAACTAAATACGACATACAATAAGTGCATACATTAAGTGCTCTTGTGCTCTTGAGTAGAAATGTGAAGCACTTGAACATATCCAAACCCTAAGAAAGGCCATGTTCTTTTGTCCAGTCAAACGCCAGATCCTTAGAGTTTCTAGGTGTATATTTTCAGCCAGCTACCCAGAAACACACACACACTCACACGTGTGTGTGTGTGTGTGTGTGGCTCGCAGCCATGTTTCCTGGGGCTTCAGTGTGCCCCATAAGGAGACAGTAGATAGTGAGTATAGGACCACAGACCTAAGGATGTGGTTTGGTGGTCTATCAGTCACAGTGTGAAAATAATGGTTGCATCTCAATCACACCGACCCATCGAGTCAGTTCATTTGGGGGCCCGGGCCCCGCTAGCGCGGCAGCAGGGGGGACGACCGAGGGCCCCCTGATCACCAGGCTCAGCTGTGGCTACGAGCCAAAGGGCGGGGAGGTTAGCAGGGTTAGCATGGTTAGCATGAGCGTACGGTCATGTTCAGGGTGAACTCAAGGTCATGCCACCAAGAGAAAACACGCAGAGAAATGCGGTTTACACTGAACGGGTTGAGTTGAAAAGAAAACGTTGTTGACATCTAAGAGTATGGCGGTGATGTCAAGAAGTGATTTCACACAATCGTGAGATGTGTCCATAAAGATGTGTTTTCACAGAGTCGTCTCCGTCGGACAAACACAGGTGTCGCTCGTTTCACTAACTAGGGCTCTGTTCCTTTGATGTACCAGGGGCACGGCTAGTAGACTGCACTAGTGAAGATAAGTCTAGCGGCCGGGCCGGGGTACATGAAAGGAGCAGAGCCATAATGAGGGCTATGGGCAACACCTTTGTTTGTCCTACAGTGATGCCTGTGTGAAATGGCTCTGTTGGGGACCACCAGGTGTGTGTGTGTGTGTGTGTGTGTGTGTGTGGGGGGGGGGGGGGGGGGGGGAGTTCTTACCCCAGTAGAGGGCAGTCTTTTGCCGTCGGGGTTTGGGCGCATGGGCAAGGAACTGTAGAGCCGAACACCTCGATCTGCGGGACCGTATCTGCTCTGGAAGGGGAGAATGGGTCAGAGGCAGAGAGAGGGAGGGGGGATGGACGGGGTGGGGGGATGGACCGGGTGGGGGGATGGACCGGGTGGGGGGATGGGGGGAGACAGAGCGAAAGAGATTAAGTATAAATCTTTCTTTGTTTACAAATTCCACGATACTTGGAAAAATAAACTTCAAACGACAAAGAAATGGCCAGGCGAAAGTTTCTTTGTCCTAAATGTGGATAGAAGACCGAGACAATAGATCCACAGTATAGAAGGGGGTTTGGCATATAGTCAATACAGGAGAAACCCTTGTACCCTTGTCAGTTCATCACAGAAAAATGTTACCGACCATGGTGATGTTTCCTCTTAAGCTATTGGAAAATAGTCTGATCAGCATTGACACCAAAGTTCAGACTTTGAAAATAACTTGAAAATCGAAACGACGTATATCATCAGCAGTGAGTTGCAAGAGCAACACACTGCTGTCGAGAGTCAGGAGCCCCTTTGAGTCAAGCCATTTGGCAGTCAAGGTCATTTGGCTGATAATCTGTAACAGTTTACTCTTGAATGTAAACAGTTTGTGAGCATGTCCTCAATGATACTTTCAAAGTTCCACACCTGCCTATACTTAACGCTATTGTGTGTTTGCTTAGTTTGTGCATACCTGTGTGTTAGGTTTGTGTGAGTGAGTCAGTGAGCGAGTGAATGAGTGTGGGTGTGCGTGTTTGTGCGTGCACCTGTACTTATATGCGTGTGTGTGTGTGTGTGTGTGTGTGCGTGTGTGCGTGTGTGCGTGTGCGCGTGTGCGCGTGTGTGTGTGTGTGTGTGTGTGTGTGTGGTCCACCGGTTTACATGTACATGTTCGAGTGGTGCAGAACAACCTGAAGGAGCTCTGGCTCAGCCTGCAAGACCTGGGAAGGAGAAGCTAATGATTCACAACAAGTGGTGCTTGGCGAGAGGAAGAGTGTTTAGCTCTGTGAGGCTCACATCAAGGCCCGCGAAAACAACAGGGGGGCGCCTGACCTGTCTCCTCTCTCTCTATCGCTCCCTCTCTCTCTGTCTGGCCATCTCTCTCTCTCTCTGTCTGGCTCTCTCTCCCGCTGCGGCTCCCCTCTCTCAAATGATGTATTTCACTCTTGTAAATGTGTCCATTCATAGTTCTAAACCCATGGAGAATTGTGAGAAATGATTGTGTGGTGTGTCCAAAATACATTTGTGGAGTAGTACACAATCCCAAAACCTCTACTGCCTAAAATGTTTTTTCTTTGGTTTTTTGTGCTAACACCATTGCTAGAACACCTTGGTGTTTGGGGTCTTTGTGTTTGGAACGAAGAGGAGCCGGTGTTTTCGGACGCCTTCACAAAGGCATACATCATCCTTGTGAGAAGGTAAATTCGATTGGGAGGAGAGACACGCGGACAGTAATAGATCTAAGTCGTTTCTTTTGGTCTTTCTTTTCTTTTCTCATCCTGGTCCGGGGCCATGGGCCTCTAGCGCTTTCTTCCTTTGCCATTTACAAACAGTATCTGTTATTCTCCTTTTCTGTCACAATTCATCGTGTTTGCTTTCTGTTCTCGCTCTCCCTCATTCTCTCTCCCTCTGGCAAGCCGCATACACACAATGCAAAAGTCTTAAAATAATATTAAGAATTACAAAAACACAATTTAAACATGAGAAACACACATCCAAGGTCAAACATCCAGCATGAAGTGAGAGAGGAGGCCTCGTCTAATCAGAATCTAATTAGGTTCTGATTTTATCGCTTGGTGACAAAACAAGAGCAGATGTACAAGCCAGCAGCACACCCCCCCCCCCCCACACACACACACACACACACACACACACTCGTACATTCTCACTCGAGTTACCAGACAAACCATGACAAGATAGTGTGACAGACCAAATGCCCTAAAAGAAGGACAAAAGCTCCAGAATGTTGCATTACCATTTCATAGATGATACTCATGATAATAATACCATAATTGAAACAAATGAGGGTGGATTATATCCGTTGTATTGTATGTCAGCCTTGTCCTGTCCTACGGTGTTGCCGGCCGCTGAGGCAGAGCAGCGACGTTCCGCTGCGTAAGGACTTCACTTTGATGAGCTGGGGGCAGGAGGCTGTTGATGGCCTTTTTTGTTGTCCTTTTTTTTGTTTAATAATTGCAGTGTGCACGTCCTCTACATCTGAATTACAACCACAACACATTGACGGTAAAATAGTGGAAGCACACACAGCAGTGCACACAAACATATATATATATATATATATATATATAGCCTGCAGAAGAGTGTGTGTATGTCTGTGCATACAAACACAAATGATTATATATATGTATATATATATATATATATATATATATATACATATATAGCCTGCAGAAGAGCTAAGTGAATGCTAAGTGAATAGCTATCTAAGCCAGCAAGGCAGCCCCACAATTAGCCAATCTTTGATATTTCTCCGGTGTGCCAGACTAATCTGGCCCGTGGCATGCCATTATGGGGCTAATAACAGCTGTCGGTGGGCTGCAGGGCAGCGGGCAGGCCGCTGCTAACTGGCCCTGACAGAGTCATTAGGAGTGCTGGCACCCAGCGCCGCTGCAGCCCAAGTCCCTCACACTTTAACTGCTGGCACACGGAGGCCGGCCGGCTGGTGTGAAGAGTGTGCACCGCTGCTTTGAACTCCTGCTCCGCTGGGTGTCTCCTGCTCCGTGGCCCCTGAACAGAGGTTCAGTTAACACCCTCCTCCTCCTCCTCCTCTCCACTCTCTCTCCCTCATTGTTGGCCCAGGCTTTATATCTGTGATCCTTTTAACCGGGCCTTCACCTCTTGAAACCTCTCTCGTTTTTTTCATATCCTCCCTTTAGAATACGAGTATATATAGTGTGTGTGTTTGTGTGTGTGTGTGTGTGTGTGTGTGGGTGGGGGGGGGTTAGTGTGTGTAAATAAATAAATATACCCCCAGGAATTCAGGATTGGTGTATATACAAATATATATATATATATATTTGTATTGTGATGCATCTGATCATACTCATATGACAGGACAAGCAGCAGTAGAACGCTGAACAGGGTGGCAGTCGGCTGAACCTTTAGCACAACTTAGCTGTTCCTGTTTGGGGACAGGAGGGACTTCCCCGGGCAGACAGAAAGCAAAGCAAACATCACCCGTCGCTTGGCAGCCCTTGGCCAATCAGCACAGAGCAGCTGAGGCAGAAAACAAACACAGACCACCAATGGTGGTAGAGGGAATGAAGAACAATAACAATTGGGACAGGGACAAAGTTGAATACCCTATTCAGAAGTGAACAAATGTATTGAGATATATAAATATATATATAATTCTACATTGTGAGAGCACAACACGGTGGTTAGCTTTGACGAACTAACAACGATTTTGGTCTCGTGTGGTATACAAATGGGAATGATATTCTATTCTCAATGTATATGATTCTATTCTATATAACAGCATAGTATTATCCAAATAGAATACCTGATAGCGTGGTATCATATGTCTTGCAGTGGTACTTAATGAAATTAACAACAGCTGCTGCACTCTCTGTAATACAAATAGGGAGGAGGAAGGCTGGAACAAGGACTATGTGCTATATTATCTATGTAATACAAATAGGGAGGAAGAAGGCTGGAACAAGTACTATGTGATATAGTATCTCTTTAATGCAAATACTGAGGAGGGCTGGAACAAGGACGATGTTCTATACTAACTCTTTAATATCAATAGTGAGTGGGGCTGTAACAGGGACGATGTGCTATACTAACTCTTTAATATCAATAGTGAGTGGGGCTTTAACAGGGACGATGTGCTATACTCTCTCTTTAATATCAATAGTGAGTGGGGCTGCAACAGGGACGATGTGCTATACTCTCTCTTTAATATCAATAGTGAGTGGGGCTGCAACAGGGACGACGTGCTAAACTCTCTCTTTAATATCAATAGTGAGTGGGGCTGCAACAGGGACGATGTGCTATACTCTCTCTTTAATATCAATAGTGAGTGGAGCTGTAACAGGGACGATGTGCTATACTCTTTCTTTAATATCAATAGTGAGTGGGGCTGTAACAGGGACGATGTGCTATTATAGCTCACACAGCCATAGGTGTGATGTCATGCTGCTTCTGAGCCTGCGTGTCTACATAAGCCAGTAAACCTTTTTCTACCGAATCGTGAGGGTCACTCACTAAAATGTAAAACAAATCTTTTTTTATGTTGAGTTAATACCAGTATTAATTCCGCCTCGTATATTTTTTTCTCTTTCCCTGAAACAAAGGGTTTTCTTTTCTTCTTCTTTTCTCTGCCATTCACCGTGCAGTGTGCAGAAACCCCACATACACACATACACACATACACACATACACACATACATACATACATACATACATACATACATACATACATACATACATACATACATACATACATACATACATACATACATACATACCCATATACAAGATATGTCTAAAGAAATCGCTTTGCCTTTTTATAGGCTTTGGTGCTATGGCACAGCAAAGCCCAGAGCACAGCTGTGGGGGTATTGTTACCTGTAACGTTAGCTGATGCATGTTATATTATTTACACAGATCTGGATTTAATGGAACACATGTGTGTCTGCAGCCAACATTCTTCCCAGATTAGCTGAAAGGCCTGCATACATCAGACTCCACCGATCAAGAGAGGAATGTGAAGGCCTGGGCAGGCTTATATAGGGGAAACTCTATCACTCATCTATGTTATACAGTACGGTTTATGTACACACACACACACATGCGCACACAAGCTCAAACATAGATGCATGCATGCATAAAACCACTCGCTAAAATTGATGGACACACAGGTTGGTACATGTACGCACACACTCGCACATGGATACGCACAGGTTTTACCGTGCCTTTGAACCACCATGGTAGTCTCTGGAAACAACACCTTCCATTTTCATGCTATTTAGGAATGCAGGGTGGCCATTCTAAGGGCGCGTCAGACAGTGAATGAAAGCGATGGCGCACGCAGCCTTTTGTATGACGCTGTTTATCACAGTTCATCATGTCAGGGCACGACTCATAAAAAAAGGTGATTTGGCAAGAAAAATCACCTCGCCATTACAGGATAACCTTTCATTTCCCTGC
>NC_136945.1:9997768-10032768 GCF_949987615.1 Pollachius pollachius | reverse complement strand
AATGAGATGAAGAAAAAGAGACTGAGCAGACAAACAGCACTCAGGCTATGTTGTGGGGAGGCTGTGTCCCCGATAATTGACACAATAAGGACAAAAGGACATTTACTAAATGCTGCGCCTGTTATCCATGCATACAGGTTGGCTCAAAATACAAATTCTGATTCAGGGTATTTTCATGTTACTTCCAATGTGCTAACTTTTGCCCAACCTATCATTCATAGTTTTTATCGAAGGCTGTCTAGAGTTTAGATAAGGGTTGTTGTCTTGTGTGAACAGTTAAATTATAAAATGAATATTTTCTTATGCTTAAGGAGACCGGTATCTCAATAAATATCCAAGAATTTGCAGCTTAAAATAATAAAAGTCAAGGAACAACTCTTGGCCTCTTATCATTATTTGAGTCATAATAATGAATAATATCATCGAGATGAGATTAAACAAACAAACTGTCTATTACATTTGTTTTTTAATTAAAGAGCAAGCGAAAAAAGCACATGCGTTTGGAAGGAGAGCAGTTAAAAGCCTTGTTTGAAGAATGCTTTCCTCAATTATGGGTTTTTCTATTTTCTCCATTGCATAAAATTCTACAATTGCTAGTCGGTGTAACAGCTTCCAAGCAGCAGCAAATAAGGTGAACGCAGTACATCAATGTGATCATCTCTGTTTTGCCAATAGGTTCGCATATGTGATCAGTATAAAACTATTTCTGCATTCCAGTCCTGTGTTGACACTTCAGTCTTACACAGAGCTCAAATAAAACGGCAAAATCACTCTGATATGTCATAAACCAAAATAAACATTAGGCCTCAGACAAAACTGCAATAACCAATTTTATGTGTTACAAATTCTCTTATGAGCAGTGCCAATCAAAACCTGTTCAAAATAATGGCACCGCAATGTCCTGCTCACACAATCCCTCTGGTGAATTCAATGAACGCAGTGTTTAGTTTGTTGACATAATGAACTCCACTTACTTTTCAAAGCCCTTTTCATATGTATAAACATTGATCTCTAACTGCCTTTGATAGCTCGTAGATACATTTCCATTTATTGAAGCTGCCATGCAAGTGAATATAGTGCGATGCTATTGGACAGATAAGTAGGCAGAGGCGCGGTTCTCACTATGTATAAAACATTGATTTGCTGTGCGTCTTCTTCTCTCTAGTGGTCAGAAATCCGTACATGTACATTTAAAAGCAAAAGAAAATGAAAAAGAGTAAGTAAAAGGAAATAAGTTCGTAGATTATCACAGGGTGCACCTAAACAGCCTGGAACCTTTTAATCAAACTTTCTTTTGAGGCGGGTGGGCAGGGGTTGAACCACCGATGTAGAGGTCACACATGTTGCTAATAGCCAGTGTGATACGGTGGGCCGTGTGCTTGGAAGCTCTGCCCAGCGTCTGATAAGACCACTGTTTATTGTCCAACTTCCATTCACTCTAACCTGAGCAACCTCTGCTTCTCAAACGGTACTTTCCACCACTCAGCCATTACCTCTCACACACATGCACGCACACACACACACAGACACACACACAACAGAGCTACGTGTGTGTGTGTGTGTGTGTGTGTGTGTGTGTGTGTGTGTGTGTGTGTGTGTGTGTGTGTGTGTGTGTGTGTGTGTGTGTTTGTGTGCGGTACTCTTGATGCTTCTTTTAGGTTTCCATCACTGGTCTGGCCCTGATTATAAATGACTGCCAGTTGCCTACAGAACTCTTCAGAAAGCCAAATACACATGCACGTAATATCAGTATGTTATCACACACACAAGCATGAAAACACACACACACACACACACACACACACACACACACACACACACACACAAACCACCTACACATCACACTGACCTGAAATCATTTATTTAAATCCACAATCTCTCCTCATCCCAACCCCCAGTCCTTCTCTACATAAATGATCAGTAATCACCAGTCGATGTGAGAGCGGGCTGGCCCAGACAGGAGGGAGTTAAGTCCCTTATCTTTGCTTCCCAGAAGACATTCCACGTAGAGGCCTCGCTCTGCTGGCTTCCTGCCTGCTTGCCCAGTGCCCTATTTTTACTCGCTCATGGCTCTGGGACACCAGGGGCAGCAGCTTTTTCCTTGCCACTAACACACTTCCTGCCATTCTCACTTGGAACACGCCCCTCCAACCCCCCCCCCCCCCCCCCCCCCCCCCCCCCCCGCCCAACACCAGCAGATCCTGCACAATCGAATCAAAGTGTGCCCCCCACCCATCGTCATAACCTTTGTGTCCACTGCCTTTATTCTACCTGCTATTGGCATGTCCACCACCTGCTATAGGTTTGTCTACTTCCTACTATAGGCGTGTCTACTACCTGTTATGGGCGTGTCTACCACCTGCTATAGGTGTGTCTACTTCCTGCTATAGGCGTGTCTACTACCTGTTATGGGCGTGTCTACTACCTGGTATGTGCATGTCTACTACCTGCTATGGCGTGTCTACCAAATAAATACTATGGGCTTCTCTCCTTCCTGCTATGGGCGTGTATATTATCTGGTATGGTGTGGCTTCTACCTGGTATGAGCCTGTCTACTACCTGCTATGGGCGTGTTTACTACCTGGTATGTGCATGTCTACTACCTGCTATGGGGGATATTTATTACATGCTATGGGCTTCTCAACTACTGGCTATGGACTTGTCTATTTCCTGCCAGATTGTTTACTACTATTACTAACGACCTGGGTTGTGATTTTGTGGACCTTTTTGGTTCCACTGCTCTCCACTTTGAGTCCTACTGTTCTGTTCCCTCTACAGTCAGTTTGGCTGGATTGCGTGGATGTGCACGAAGTCTCAACCACAAAACCATTGGGATGTGCTGTTACAGGCTCAAAATACAGGCAGAGCCTCTGGGGGAAAAAAACATGGATTCAACTTCTAAGAATACATAGTGCTGGCGTTTAGTGTGGCTGGCTGACTGGCTGGGTCACGTTGTACTAAAGGACCTAAGCTAAATGAGAGGTGAACAGTGAAGTCAAGCAAGTTCGACAATACTGATGGTCTGGCAATGGCTCCGTGTTCCTAACACACAAACACACAAACGCACAAACACACACAAACACACACACACACACACACACACACACACACACATACACACACACACACCGGAGGTACTTTCCTCACATTCTGCCAAGAAAAAATGTCTTCCACTTGAAGTTTTGTCTATACCATCCAAAACCCCTCACAGGTGTCAGCCTGAGATCCCGGTCTAACTAGACAAGATTCAGAGGTTGTCAAAGAGTAAAATGTACCACTTCAACGGACGACAAGAAAAGCTTGAGTTGCCCCCCTTGGATACGGCTTCTTCTCCAGCAGTGTCTTTTGTGTGTGTTTTTAATGAAAAGTGAAGAAGACGCCTGTGGAGACGGGATATGAACGACGCCAAGCGATGTTCTATCCATAACTTGAAGCGGCGCTGAGTGCCGCTGGGTCGATGCAGGCAGGAAACACCGAAAGGTACACGATGAAAAAAACAAAGACACTTGGCCACCAGGTCTGCTCTTTTTTTTCTTTCTTTCTTTTGCATTTTCTTTTTTAACCCGGAGGGCGCTTGCTCTAAGACGGTCAATGGAGCGCAGTGGAGAGAGTCAGGAGAGAATGTTTCAGTTATTGTTTCAAATTTACCTCTTTGCTTTCTCACCTCAGGATTAAATAGAGCCAGTAATATTCAGCTGGATGAGAGGAACACAATGCCTCCGAGATGGTGGCTAACCTCTCCTCAACTCCTCGGCTGTTGTGTATCGGGAGTGCATGGTTCTTTTCCTCCTTCTTCTTGCTTTTACCGAGTGTATTTCTGAATATCAATATTATTTCCCAGCCTTGAGGTAAATGCTATTGAACGGTTGCCAAGCTGAAGAGACTGCTCAGCTGAGTAAAAGAGCCCTTCTCTACCTCATCTCTCAATCAGTGTGGGTGTGCGTGTGTGTATGTGTGTGCGCGTGTGTGCCTGTGTGTGTGGGTGTGTGCACATGCGAGCACCTGTGTGTGTGTGTGTGTGCACAAACATTTGTGTGTGTGCACCAACCTTTGTGTGTTTTTGTATCTGGCGGTAAGGTCAAAGCTGCATGTGAATTTGAATGCATTTGCTTGTGTGTATGGGTGCACATGTGCGTTCGCGTGTGTCCTTCTGGGGATGCGTGTGTGTGTGTGTCTTGCAGAATGACTGCATACCTACATGTAATTCAGTGCATGCATGCGCATATCTGTGCATGTCCGTGCGTACGCATGCGGGCTGCTTTGTTACTCATGCCCATGAACGTATCTGCTTGTGCATTTTTTGTGCACTTAAGTCTCTGGCAGAACGGCAAGACTGCAATCAAACTATAAATCATAAAAAAGAATACAGAGCTACCCTCCCCCACCCCCTCCATCATTCCATCATCATTCCATCATCCACCCACTCATTCCTTCGTCTCCCTACCCCCTCCTTTCTTAGTCCCCGCTCTCTTTATTGCTCCATATGTTGTGTGTTCAGTGTTCACTGTGTAATTACTTTACGTATCATACGACCTTCTCTGCTGCACTTTCCAGATAAACGGAAAATTCCATTTGCCAAAAGATTTGCATCTTGAGATGTATTATTTTTTTCCCCCTTCAAAACTGTTTCAAACACATCATTTAGCTATTTCATTAAATACATTTATTTAAATGGCATATTTGCTGCAGTGTTTATTAAAAACTAAATACTAGAGCAGAAATTCCTTACATATTTTAAGAAAAAACATCTAAAACATCTAATAAACAATATTATTTTTAGTGATCCATCTTGCCTTTATTTGGATTAAAGTCCCCCCCCCCCCCCACACACACCCCCACAGCATACAAACACAGAAACACACACACACCCCCACAGCATACAAACACAGAAACACACACACACACACACACACAAGCATGCGCATGCGTTGTGTGCACTTTAACGCTTACTCAATGCTCGCGCTCGCCCCCTGTGTTTATTTGGCCATGACTTTGCAGAGCAAGCCACCTGGTGTGCTTTAATATCAGCAGAACACTGGGGCGATTGTGAGTGAGGCCTTGTGATATGGTGAAGAGTGACCCATTTAGAGGCCAGCCACAGCGGCCGACAAGCCTCTGTTATGTCTGGGACATCTGGAAGGTTAGGGGCTCCTATACGCGCTACACCTCTCTACCGCCTATGACTCAAAACTCCTTTTCCTAGAAAGAGAGAAAAGAGAGGAAAATAATACCAAAAAGCTACACTGTGACACCGTCACAGATAGTTTCTCACACTTAGAACCTGTGGAGAACCCAGAAAGAAAGGAAAATGATAAAGATTGAGCTAAATCTAGTGCGGAAATTCGATTTTTAAAGTCAGGTTTTAACTTTGACAGTAGAGCGAGATATCTGGATGAGGTGACACATAACGCTCTGGGAGGAGGCACCAGGCCAGTGCTTTGGCTCATTGCTAACCCTACAGGATCTCTTAGGAAGCCCCAGAGGAGCTGAAGTGATCAAGGGACAGGCACAAATGTTTTGGGTTATGATGATTTTTTTTGCATGGATATTGAAAGAATATATGTGTTTGTTTTATATTTTTTTTATAAATTGCCTACTTTAGATATAGGCCCCCAGCAAATATGACAAATTCTAAGGAGAACATGAAGTCATTTTCCTCACAAGCATCTTACACAATGCGTCTTAAAAAAAGCGTTCAGAATCGTCCAATGAAAACGCAGCGCTGTGCATTAGACAAACGGATATATGAATGCATAATGAGAGGTGAAAACGAGCCAAAGAAAGCACTTTGAATACTAAATCCCCCTGGGGAAAGAGAAAATTATTCAGAATAAAGGATACAATTCATAATGTGCAGTAGAGAGAAATGAATGTTTTTTTCTCTCTTGCTCTCCTCTCATAACAAAACTGCTTCAACTGTACAACCAGAAAACGACAGTGGGCCTAAGCAGAAGGTTAGAGGAATGCCCTACATTTTTGATTAGATTAACATGAAAGTAGAAGAAGATTAAATAGAAAACTCGAACAAAACTAATAACCATAATAATACAAAACTTCTCATTGCCTAAGGTGAGATTGTAAGGGATTAAATGAACACAATTCCGGTTAGTAAAACATATGGAATCTTAAGAAAATGGCATTTCCTTCACCATGATTGCATTAGAATGTATTTTATGGTTAGCAAAAATCCACAATGCTGCAAATTATCATTACATTTTTTAGTGGCTGAACAAATCTGCATGGTGTACTGAAAAGCATTTGGCTGTAAGAATCTAATCATCAGCCCTTGTTTCATTTTCCATGTAATTAAATTGGCGACTGAGGAGAAGAAAAAAAAGATAGTAAGCGTGTGTTTGATTTAGGGGAAATTAGCATTTTTAATCACAGTACATTACTTTAATAACTCAATAAATCTACAGCAGCTGGAGTATCCGAAAATGTTGTCACAGCCACTTAGTTCTGCACACGCAACTAACGTTCTGATGAGACAGGGAGAGAGAGATGGGGGGGGGGGGGGTTGCGAGAGAGAGAGAGAGAGAGAGAGCAGGAGAGAGCGGGAGACTGGGGGGGGGGGGGGGAGGGGGGATTGAAGAGGGTGGGCAGTGAAGAAAGAGGATGAGAGAGAAATGGTCAAGGAAGAAAGATAGATAGCACAGGGAAGAGAGAGAGGAAGAGGCGAGACAGAGGGAGCGATACAGAGAGGGAGAGATTCAAAGAGGAAGAGAGAACGAGACGAAAGGGGATGGGAAGTATAGTGCGGAAAGATATAAAGATACAAAAACTGCTCGGATGAGTGAGGAATGGACAAGAAAGAAAGATAGAGAGTGCCAGTAAGAGCGAGAAAGAGGGTGGAGGGGTGGAATGCAAGCAAAACCACGAGCAATTAGCCAGACCAGGACAGGATCAACAACGGTGTCTTTGTGACGACTAAGGGGGGGTTCCACCTCTTCTTCTCAGTTCTAAATGCTTAATCCGCACCATTAGCCCACCCGTCACCTTAAGTTGTCGCGCAAAGTCGTCCTTTTACCCGCTATTGCTCAAGTTGTCTTCTCGGCTTAGCCACAAACATGACGCTACGACTGTCCTATGCTACGTCAAAACACATTGCAGCGACGCTTAAAGAATATACAATTCAACCACCGAATGGATTAGAAAACAAAGTGACCGCAACACAATGCTGATTTATTAATTACACCTGAATTCATTGGGATAAATTAAAGAAATGGAATGCAAATGCAAAAAGCGTTACAAAACAAACATGTCCTAAGCACACAGTGATGAGAGCAATGCTAATTATCGTATTATCCTGAAAGAGCTCATCTATGGCTGTCCTTCAGAGGCCCTGAATATTCTCTCAAGGGCCATCTCCTCCAGGAATACAGACTGACACGTCTGCTCTATTGTTGCAGCGACTTTACAGAATGGATCAGTGTATATCTCACTCCAATGTGACGCACTGAATACCAAGCACTTGACTTCCCTCAAAAAATGTGCATTCCAATAGGTCTTCTCTTCACTCTATAGCCGGGTTGTTGCTTCTTTGATTGTGCACTACGTATGTTTTTCACATTGCTCCCACATTGATTATGCTTGGATTGTTCTGGCACAGTGGCATGCGCAAGAAAGAAACTTGTTGGATGTCTCAATGTAGATGTAAATGTGACATGTGATTTCAATGGTTAAGCCTGAGGCGAGTTTGACAGAACCACCCACTCCTTACCCACAGGCAAACCACCTTTGCATGCTAACTCTTCCAGCTTTACAGACTCATTTTGACTGTCACATGACTGCAAGGTGAAGGCGTCGATGTCTGAGACAATGTGCCAGATAGGCCTCCTGGCTGTAGTGTGTGGGTCTGCTTGCATGCCTGTGTTTGTCTATGTGGATCAGTTTGCGTCGTGTGTGAATAGTTTTACTGAAAATAGACCGACCTCTGCTATTGTAGTCTATTCCGCTCTGATTCGTTCCATTCCATCCTATCCTCCTCTAATGTGGCTTTGCTGATGATCAATAAAATAATATGATACGGAAGCTGGAGGGAGGTGTGCAATGCTTCTGTCTCCCGGAACAGAAGTTACATTTCTCTCCATCCTCATATCTTCCCGACCCATATTTTTTACATCATCTCCGCAGTTTATTTTTCACTAGAATGTTTGTGTGATTTCATAATAAAACGGCAGCAGTCAATTCTCTGGTGTTACTTGGCAGCCAATTATCCACATCGAAGTGCAGTATACCTTCCCATCTGGCCCAGTACAAGAGCTACCAGTATGACCAGCGTGCTACCGTAACGCTGCACCTACTACATGTCACAATCCCTTCCAGAACCTTTTATCCTGGGTTCAACAACCCATCGATTGGATACTCTTCACTCCCTTACACTCCAAACACATATGTGCACGCACTCACACACACACACACACACACACACACACACACACACACACACACACACACACACACACACACACACACACACACACACACACACACACACACAATGACACGCGTACACACACAAACACACTCATACGAATGCTAGCTTAGGCATATCGGGAAAAGACACACTGGAAAGACTAGTACGTAACATGAGGAAAATCCTGTGGTTTATTCAAATGTGAGCTTCCCTTTGACATTAACAGGGGAAAAAAGCACATGAAAGCCGTATGCTATTTAATCTGCAGCCTGCAGGTGTATGTAGCTCAGCTAACACTCTTTAAATTGCAGTCCCGATGAGTAGCCCAAGGAAGGTATGTTGCACTTCTATCAAGGCTACAGTTGCTTTTTGTTGTTGTTTCCTTAATCACTTAGCAGGCTTGGTCGAGTGAATGTTACAATTAGGGCCCTGACGAACAATCAACCCTGCAGTCGTGAGCGCTAACGTGCTATACACGAGCGCAACCATCCACTCCTGCTGGAGTGTGCTGTAGTAAATGTTTACCAACAGAGCCAGTGGCACTCGTGAATCAAATTGATGACCATCTAGCGAAGGCATTACTAAGTATCAGCAGAATGGATACAACATAATGGGAGGAAGGGATGTTAATGTCACGGCCATCTGGAATATAAAGAAGGGCATAAAAGTATAGCCCCGCCTGCCGGTTAGCGGTTAGCTCAACGCTTTACTAAACCTTATACTCCAAAAGGTGTTGGTCGGCCGATTTGCACGTCTAAAATTCAATTTTCCTGTAATCTCAGGGGGTAAAAAGTTGCGCAGTTTCCTCTATCAACAACTGGGCGACAAGCACCGAAATAGCACCAGAGGAGGCTAAGTTGATTTGACAGGACATGTACAAGGAAAACCTATTAAAGCACATCACTGGACTCGGTCGGTAAGAATGGCTTGGTTGGGCAGCGTGATCCATTTGCAGATGAGGCTAAGATTAGTTGTGCGTGTATGTGTACACGCTTGTAAACGTGTGTGTCCGTGTGTGTGTTTGTACTGTATGCAACAAACTTACAACCGTCCTAAAGCTCAGATCTTGTTGTTCTCTCTCTCTCTCTCTCTCTCTCTCTCTCTCTCTCTCTCTCTCTCTCTCTCTCTCTCTACTTCTCTAGCATTCTATATTTCATAATGTCATTATGGATGCCTTGCCTGTTCGTAATGGTGTTTTGGAGTTGGTTTATGGCTGTTGCCTTATGGAAAGTGAGGAACTTGAACGTAATCACGGTGAAAGCAAACCTTTCTCCTGATCAATGTGTCAAAAACTTGATTAAATTACATCTTATCAAATAATTTAATCAAACTGTTCATTTAACACAAACGTCCCTCTTACCAAATGTAATATCACACTATTGCCTTATTCGAAAGTACAATGGTACATGTACGGCATTTTGAGCCGTACATGTTTCTGTATTTATTTAAAACATTTAGAAACAATATTATTTTTTAGCAATTGGAAACCGTTTCTTTGGTCTGTCAAAAATGAATGCAACAAAACAACACAAAACCCAACAATACAACACAAAACCCAACAAAACACAAAATAACACAAATAAACATAAAACAAAACAACAAAAACAAAAACACACAAAGTGCTATCTGGTCCTCAAGGCATTCAACTCAATGAATGAGTTGAATGCCTTTCTTGCAGACCACTTGGTTCCTTAGTTAATGCATTGAAAATATTCACGTTTTTATTGCCTTCTCATCTGAAGAAGTATTACGAATGTTGTTAAGATAAGTAGCAAATAAGACATGTGCATAACATGCATTGGTGTAACATAAGTGACTATGAGGGCACATGTTGGCCTTTCGTTCACATGCAAAGCATGAGCCTCATCTGAGACAAGCGGGTTCTACATGTAATTCTAGACAGTATCACATACAACGCTCTGCAACAGATCATCGGGGTGTGGTTTCCGATAGGCCACGACCAATGACACGGCACATCAACCCATTTACAGTTCATAACCTAACCACACATTGCAGCCCAGCGCTAGAAGAGGAGAAAAAAAAAGATTACAGTAAATACATGGTGGAAAAGCCGCATACCTCTGAAATGTCAAAGGGGAAGTCACAGTGGATAACTCATCACAAAACTAATTTCTGCCACGCACTGCGAGCTGTATGACAAATATGCAACACCCGAGCATTCCCTGCAGGTATTTCACAGCCAACGCCGCTCTATACATTCTCATTTCAAATGAAAAGAAGAGGAATGTGCATGTGTCTTTTTTCTCTTTCTTTTCTTTTTGCCACTGGCACACAGCCAAACCAATTTAATTACATTCCAAAATAGGCACAATGATGTCCACATAGCAACCGCTCCTATGTTGTGTTTCTGCTCAGAACTTCAACAACCTCCTTGACTTTCTCCCAGTAATTGTAATCCTGGTTCGTCCGCCCGCCCTCATCATTATGCGGAGCGGAGTGGCTGAGAGTACAACGGAGAGCCCCGAGTCTGAGAAACGTGGGGAGAAGGTCTGGCCCGCAAAACCAGCTGTGGAGGCCAATTTGGGAAACTTCATCAGCATGTTCTGAGAGCCTTTTCTCTGAAGTCAATTAAAAGAATATTAGGCTTGGCGTTGGCGTAACAAGAAAGGAGCTGTTTGGGCCGGGCTCCTGCCAGCGGCTGATGGTTATTACAGTCTGCCGTCAGCACAAGTCCCATCAACTTCTGATTGGAGCTAATCATTATTATATATATATATATATATTTTTTTTTTTATATATATATATATTTATATATTTTTATTTACGTTATTTATTCCATTATTTATTTTTATCATCACACCCTTAATCGTAAGCATAAACTGTGGATAAAGGCCTGGATCCCTGACATGAAAAAAACAGGCAGCCGGCTTGATTTGATGCGAAAAACGAAATATTGAATTTGATCATTATCAAAGTTCAGTTGTTGAAGCCCCTGAAAACATCTGAACAATTCCAAGGCAAACAATAATGCAATGTTGATAATGATTAATTGTCCAGGTGAAAAAAGACAAAGAGACCAAGATCAATAATTTCAAACACAACTCTCACAGCACAACGTGCCTGGTCTAAAAGCCGGTTTTATCAACACTTTTCGCCAGATAGACCATCCCACTTGCGGCCTGGGTAATTATGAACCAGTAGGTATATAGATCATAGATGCAGCCGTGTGCCAGGATGGACAGCCCTTGACTCTGTAATTCAGAGTCATGACCCAAGGTGACCAAGGTTACGGGTGTAAGATCAGTCACCCAACAACCACAGAATCAACTGCTGATTCATATTCATTCTTACTGTTTTATCCTCAGTCAGAAGCAAAGGCGCAGTGGACAGTGCGACAAAAAAAACAGATTAAAACCAAAAAACAACTGTATTTGAAAGGTGTTGATTTGTCATCTTTCTAAGTAAGAATATCAGCCTATTTGCCTCCCTCTCTCTTCTCAATCTACCTCTTCGTCTTTCTCTCCCCCTGTCCCTCTCTCTCTATATATATATATGCGTGTATCTCTCTCTCACTCTCTCACTGTCACTGCATCTGTCTGCAGACCCAGACACATGCCATTGCCTTTGTGTCAAAGATTAAGTGAAACCAGGAGCGCCAGCAATGCTGTGTTTACTCAGTGAATACACTCTGCCTCAGCTGCACCAACACATCACATACCAATCAGCCCGGCTACAAGCTAACACACGGCCCAGTGAGGAGCCTACTATCTAGTCTCTAAACAAGGTGGCCACAGCAGAACATGCTGATTTGATATTGGGGATAATACAGTCGGACACCCGTGACGCAGTGTCATTAGGGAGTAATACAACGGGACCATTAAATGACTCAATGCTATTGGCTACCTTAAGGCCTGTGTAAACATGGGTGTGGTTGAGTTTGCATTTGTGTGTGTGTGTGTGTGTGTGTGTGTGTGTGTGTGTCTGTTTATATGTGTGTGTTTGTGTGTGTGCCTGTGTGTGTATGTTTGTGTGTGCGTTTGTGTGTAAGAAAAAGGGATCCTGGGGAAAATTTAAAATTCAAGGTGGAAAAACAAAACAAAAACATAACAGCAGCAGGAAATGTAGTAATCACATACTATTGAAACACAACACAGCGTTTTCAAATAATTAGTTCACAGAAATTGTGTGAAAAGGAGAATATTTTAACACATAACATATTTTTTTAGGTATTGTATAATGTTACCATAGCATCTGTGATAATGAAACATAATGAATCAAATAAACAGTCTGTCTGTTGCTGGTGATTCTGCTACATCTGGTTGATAAGGAAAGTAAACAGAGTAATACACTTGGGAGAGAGAACGACGACACATTCCTTGCGCCTTTGTCACCTCAAAATAGGACGCATTGTTAATAACACCAACGTGAAATAATGTTAACATCTGGTGTGTCTGAGAACACAGAAAATACACGCGGCATTGTGTGTGTGTGGAATAATTGGAATGTTTAATGTCAACATGAGTAGGACTGTAATTGATTACCTTATTTCTGTTTAATGTCAGACACGTTGCTAATTTAATTGTGATTGAAATTGATCACCATTTTCCTGGGTTGTCAGTCATAAAAACCAAACAAAAGCGAGCGCAACAATGTTGATGATGTAGGTTTGTGGAGGTGTGTGAATGCAAGCATAGGAGATGTGAAACATAAACTGGAATACACGTTTGAATAACAAATAAAAAACACAGTAAGCAGAACTGCCATTTTAGATACCATGTTAAATATAGATGGGCTATATCTTAATGTGCAAAACCTCAAGGGAATGTTGGCTAAATAAAGATTTCACGTCATCGTTATACATCTCTAACTAATAGTACCCATAGTTTTCCGATCACATGCGTGAATTAAGCACAATGCGTTTATATTGTACAAGTCATATGTAAGATTGATGAGTTTTACATATGTAGGGCAGTCTCTTCGTGTGCATTTGATTTGGTATGTTTTCAGTAGGGTCTTGAGCTCTGAGCGTGGACCTGGTGCACAGGGAACCAGCCATCCCAAGTTCTGTTTGCACAGGACGTGCCTCAGGAAGCTAAGACAACTGGTGGTGTTTGCCCAGGCTCACAGACCTCTCTTAATACACCAAACAGCTGCATTCTTCCACCCTGCCCTGTCCTGCGCTGCATGCACCTAGCGCTCCCTTACACGTACTTCACCCTATGGGCATCGTGAATCTAAAGAGCCCCAGACATCTCTGAGGAGGACTATGAGAGATGCCTCAACTAGGGTCTTCTATAGTGTACATCATTTGAAAATATATATTTTCTAAAGTATCTTTATTTTTGCTTATTTCTTACTTTGACTTGCCTGAGTGACATTGCCAGTTTTGACTACTGCATAAAACATTGGGATAAAAAAATGGACAACTGTTTATTTAAAAAAGCATTGTGGAAGTAGTTAGCCCGGAACCAGAGTGGTTTATTTTGAATACTGCACAACATAAGGACATATGTTCTTTCTAACCCCACACATCTGAAAGAGATGTGACGATATTGCAGCGCCTGCATTATCCTCAACCGCCCTTGGTGAAAATGTTGAGAAAATATCGCCCTTTGCCTATGTTCTCTCTTTTCATTTTTTGTCATACGTAGTGTTTCATTTCCTGCCGGTGAAGTAGACAGCAGCTTCACACCTTTGCAGCCATGTACATTCCAATAAAAAGAAAAAAAGCGGGTACCAGTAGAGCTGCAAGCTAGCTACCCAGAGAGGCGTGATGAAACGCAAACCGCTGGACGCTCACCTGGATCTTTTACTGAGTGTGATAGGAAGAGATGATGAGTGCTGCCCAGCCCACCATATAAACCCAGATCACACCGGTTTACATACCAAACGCTCCGCTCTGCGGCGCGCTAGCCCACTACGGCCAGTATAGCTGTTACTTCTAATTGCAAATCCCCGATAACACAAACTAAACACACACAGCGTGATTTCCTTTCATGTCTAAAATAGATTAAATTACTGAACCCTAGTTAGATCACCAGCTGTTGTGTTGACTAAATGTTTTAAATAAATACAGAAACATTCCTTCCTTGTCATTGACTTTGTCAAGTCCGATGCCTTAGGGAGCACCACGGGTTTGGCATCCAGAGAAGCCCAGGGATTGAATACCAAACATCAGGTTCCCAAACTAGTTTTATCACAGAGATGCTTCTACTGATTCCCCTCTATTCTTGATTCTATAATATCCATCGCAGACAGTTTCAAAGTAATGATCTGGTATGACTACCATGTCTCGTTTGCACAAGTCACTTCTGCATGCAGCTGAAGTTTCTGTACAGATATTATTTTGATTAAAAAAAGGGAGGTAGAAAGACTCAACTAAAGGATGTGTGGCTGGCAACATGCTACAAATTTTACTTTAAAAAAAAATCTGCACACTTCCTGGCCTTTAGTCAAAACCACATGCATGGGGCTGATGTTAAATGTCACTGACAATTACAACCTGCTTGTCAGACTCAACGCAGCAAAGACTTAAAGTGGCCCAATCGCATTAAGTTCAGTGTAAACATCGGTCTCATTTCATTATCCGAGGAGAAAGCAACAACACACAATGTGCTTTTTTGGGATATATAAAGGCCCTTACAAAATGTGAATGTATACAGTCACATACTGTATATATATGTGGAATGTGAAATATGAGACATGAAATACTGCAGGTTTTCTATAGACGCAAGAGCATGGAAATAGTTAAAATAATCACAGTCTCCACCCCTCTCTCTCCCTCTCTCTCTCTCTCTCTCTCTCTCTCTCTCTCTCTGTCGGTCTGGTAATCTCTCTCTCATTCTCTCATTCTTTAGTGAAATCCATCAATCAGCGTTTCATGCAGTTTGGGTTTGAACCACACCAAGTGCACTAAAACAATAAACGTCTGTCTTTCAAGTCCCTATCTGGACTGGAACACATCTGGTGGCAAGGCTCATTTTGGTTTCCACGGTGCTGAGTGACATTACAGATTCAATGGCTCTGGTTGAAAAAAAAGAATAAAGTGCCCCCCCAAAAACAATCCCCCTATTTTTCTCTCTTACACTTCATTACAGACCCCCCTCTACACCACCACCATCCACCACCACCCAACATGCCAGCTTACCCCATCAAATGCTGGTACCCCCACCACACCCCGGCCAACCATCCCCCATACCCTAAGTAATCAAAAAGAGAATAGAAAACAGCAGAGGAAAAGTGGGGTGCAGAGACCAGGAGAGTGGGGGGGTCGGGGAGCTACAGCAGTAGCTGCAGAGAACCAATGGGCGTCCTGAAGGATGGGGTGGTATCCTGACATCACACACTCCCACGCCACAGCAAGTAGGGCTGGGAGCACCCCACCCCAACCTCGCCGCACCCAACCCCATTAAGTACAGTATCCAGGAGTCATGGCTGGCCACAGAGCAGTGTTGGGCTGTCAGAGAGAAGGGGAGGTATACTAGGAAACACAGCTAGGGTTAATGTTGTGATTTCATGAGGGTCAGAGGTGCCGCCGGGCAGCGGCAACGTCCATTGAGGGTTGGTTATCAACGTCAACGTGTCTGCCTGCTGACATGGTGGGTAGCTTCCCACACATTTCAGACTTTTTTCACCCGATTTATTAGTATTTGTTTGTATTCATATTTTGTGTGATGGGTTGTTTTGGTATGAAAACATATACTTGTATGTAGTAATACCATACTAACGCATGGAATCAGATTTACTTTGAGTCCATCCACATTATAAATTGTAAAGACTAACCGATGTAGGTTAAAATTGCAATTACTGCTGCATACCGGCGCAGGCTGAACTGTCCAAGTAACAGTCACAGGTTTAAAAGGTAATTGATCTTACTTAAAAATGAGGTTGAAACAAAATAAATACTTAACTTTTAATTGGTCAGTAAATAATGAGAGAGAAGAAAATGAAGAAGAGGTGGTTGGATTGCTTAAAGTCTCCCCAGCGATTGTAAATGCCCCAAAACACAATGTGAACTCTGGGCTACTCCAGAGATTAGCTGTGTAGCTACTTATCATTAACTCAGAGACACAATCAGCCCCAGGCAATCTGGCTTCCCCTCATAACCTTTTGACATTGCTGCTGGGGAGGTAAATGCAAAGAAGTACAAGGGAATGAGAAAGACAGAGAGAGAGATAGAGTAAAAGGAAAAGTATGACAGAGGAATAGATATGCTTTTGAGAAAGAGGGAACCAAATCGTTCTTTTCGACTTCCAGGAAGCAACATACACCAAATGGTGAATATTTAAATGAATCGCTAAAACAGGAACAGTAAATAACAGTGCGTCACTTACAAAAGAGATAGAACATTCTGTGAACATCACTGCGGCCACATTGCCTTTACAGTAAAGTTAACTGACACGTTCTTCCCTCTCTCTCACTCCCCATCTCTTTCTCTCTCTTTCTCTCTCTTTCTCTCTCTCTCTCTTTCTCTCTCTCTCTCTCTCCCTCTCTCTCTCTCTCTCTCTCTCTCTCTCTCTCTCTCTCTTTCTCTCTCTTTCTCTCTCTCTCTCTCTCTCACTCCCCATCTATCTTTCTCTCTCTCTCTCTCTCTCTCTCTCTCTCTCTCTCTCTCTCTCTCTCTCTCTCTCTCTCTCTGTCTCTCTCACTCTTTCTTTTTTCCTGCACATGAGGTATGCATGGGTTAACAATTTCCAAAGTGAGAGAACAGTTGGGGCATTGCAGCCGGGACTGACCAGTCAGCAGAATGTTATGAATGGACACAATGAAAGAAAAAAACCAATTCCACACTGTCCACCCAAGAACGCTTTCCCTCCGTGTAATTAACTTCCCTCTGAGCAGAACTCCGCCATGGATGGCATAACATATTTCTTTATATAAATATTTTCATTAAGGTCATGTTTTGACGACGAGGAAAGAAATAAGAAAAAACATCCACAGAATGGGAACATGGAAAATATGCTTCTCCGCCCTCACTACACTTTGAAGTGTCCCATAAAAAAAGAGCAGTGCTTTGGACACAGTGGTAGAAATGAAATGGACCACTTAAAAAGGGGCGGTGTGTGAGCTGCAAAAATAAGTCTCTGCGGCTGTTTGTGTGTAAATGACTGTACCAATACGGAACACATGAGGAAGAAGCTCCAGGCAGCCATACAGGAGTTAGTCACGATAATTAACAACATGGTTATATTCCGGGAGTGTGCAGTGTGATGCAGAAGTACAAGTTCACTAAATAATACTCCTTCTATATATAGTGAGAAATGTGGATGAGAACCCAAGCATGCCAAAAAAAGCCAAAAAAAACAACCTCCTGTGTCATTCAACATTGATGGTCCTAATTGTGACATTCCAACATTCAAACAGCTGCACAATGATGAACTGTGCATGCATTGTGTTAGCTCTGCATTACAGAGAACGAGAGGGAGAGAGAGGGGGGGGGGGGGGGACAGAGAAAGAGAGAGAGAGAGAGAGAGAAAGGAGAAACACGCATCTATAAATAACGTATGTATCCATGCCCACCTTAGCATCTGCCAAAAACCAAAAGGCGTATAATTATAATACTGTAGAAAACGATGTGTACAGTGTAATTACGCCACAGCCTCTTATTGGCCACATTACGGCGTTCCTGTATGGGCCAAGGAGACGGCGGAGGAGTGGAGAGGCTATGTACCAGGGACTCCATCCAACATCCTCTCAGCCGTGTGGTGGTGTCGGCCGTGCCAGTTGGGTACGCATGCGAGTCATAATGCGTTTGACAAATCACTCTCCCTTCTGACAAAGAGAGACAGCCCCAGAAGTGGACTTTGGCACCGGATAGATTGAGGGGCAGGATACAAGTCAATATGATAAATACAAAATACACAAAGTATGTAAAAATACTAAAATAAAAATACCTCCCACTCGTCAAGGAGGGGAGGGAGCTAGATGGAGGCTAGATGGGGCAGCTTCAAAAGAAAACTGGGAGAGATGTGAGGCTGGAGTGAGGATGACTCAGGGTGATTGTGTACGATGAAGCCGAGGTAGAGTTGAGAGGAGCACGCGGCCGCGGGCTAGGAGGTACCGCGGTGTGAAATCGCTTCTTTACCCGCACCCACATTGTTCTACTTTCTTGTCGTTGTTCGAAACATTGCGAATGCGCTAGATGCCTGTGTTATGTCCTTTACTGTCGTGCGTTAAGGCACGCGACACATGTGAAAGCGTGTGCTCTGTGTTTTTTTGCATTTCAACCACACAAAGCCGATTACGTTTTACATAGGAGGGAGAGATGAAGGCAGCAGGTGCTTTACCTTTTTTTCCTTTGGTGAATAAAAAACATATTGCTCCTGTAATCATTTCCAGTATTGTTGATTGAAAGTATATCTCCCGTTTTAGAATCCGAAAACTGTTTTGGAACTGGAGGGAATTGGAGTAATAATACAATTGAAAGGTCAAAGGTTAAGTACATTCATTGTTTCTGGGTACTAACTCTTGGTCTGGTCTTGCTCCTGCTGACACCCCAGTCTGCTGCTAAGATAAGGAGCAGTCTGAATGCAGACTATCAGGTTCAACCGGATTAATTGTCCACATACATACTATGCATTACTAAATAATGACTTCCTAGGTATTTAGTACACTACGACAATTGGTCTCCATCTGCTTGATGGACACACACAAATACACACACATTATACACGCACACATCCCCACACATATCATACACAATGACATCGACAGCGTAACAGCTAAATTAAACCCCGAAATGAACTTGACATTTGTCATGCTCTCAAAGGTTTCAACTTCAAGTTGACACTCTTTGTCAAGATCTTTCTCTTTTGCACTTAAGCTTTTAATGCAAAAGAACGGCGCTTTCGTCAGTTTTCAGTGACACTTCAGATTATTAACCCTCTTTGCACACCACATGACATCGGTACTCCTAATTACTGCCATTCACTGCACACATACATTTCGAGTCTATTCCTTAATCTGCCATCAAGAACAATGCGCTATGATATATTTCCGTGAGTGTGATCTACAATTTAAAATTCCATTATGGACCTGAGACATTGTGTGTGCTGCCATTTGGTGTGAAAATGAACATGAGAGTCAATCAGCATTTCCCAGAGTGCACCTGGGGAGCTGGGAACTTGCAAAGGGTTAGCGTGATACCAACGTGCCTCTGCTAGCGCCTCCCATTAGCACTCAGAGGGGTCATGTTCATTCGCTATGTTTGTGCATACTGTATATGGCCAATATGGATTGGGACTTGTATTGATCCATTTATTCATTGCTTCCAACCGCCATGTTCAGGTCACCAATGTAACACCATTAAAATGTGCCTCTTTAGTAGGCCTACAACCCCCACCAAGTGTATCAAATTTCCATATTATCCTCTTGTACAAATGAGAAAACAAATATGGTAACCAGTATGACAGCATTCCATTTCTGAACTCATGGAATGACAATGGGTTTCTTCTTGGTAATAATGTGTAGGAGGTGCTAATCTTTTAACCTGGACAACGTCACTGAAGTTCTAATGCACTAAATATGAACTACTTCCAAAATGTCATTAATCTACTGTTACGCAAGGTGCAACACAGATAATGTGTCGCTTTGCATCTCACACACACGCCCATTACTTTAGTAATGACAATGTTATATGATTCTGCCCTTGAAACCCTACCCGGCTTCTTGCACAGCCTGACCAACAAGCCTGCAGTATGTAAACACGGATCTGAGTGAATCATAGCTACGGTGCAGTTTATATACCACAGGACCAAGGCCTTCAAGTCAGCATAAGCCACGTCTCAATAGAATCTTAAATCAACATCTAGCGCTACTGTGTGTGCGTGTGTGTGTGATAGTGTGTGTGTGTCTGTGTGTGTCTCTGTGTGTCTTTGTGTATCTTTGTGTGTCTGTGTGTGTCTGTGTCTTTCAGGTAAGGTACAGACATGGCAGTAATATTAAATCCCTTGAAGTTCTGCACACACATTTTCGCTTCGCAGAATTAATCGCCTGCTGGCTCTCCCTCAGCTGATTAGCCAACCAATCGCTGTCATTGGCTTACACCCATTACCAATATATCTAATTAAAAAACAAATGTTTGCATGAACTTTGAAAGACCACAGCAGAAACTGCACTCTTGTGGCCGGGGAGAAAATCATACACGTTCTGTTGCTTTGACAGATATCATTTTGAATCCGATTTTATCAAATATTTGTAAGCGTTTTTGACGACCGCATGTAATCGGACGACGGCAATGAAATATAAAACCAAAAGACTAAGTAATCTCAAACCATAAAATTCGGTTATGTCAAAAAGGCACTCAAAACCAAGCATGCAATGTGCTAGATAAAAACGTTTTTTTCTAAATGTGAGATGTTTCTGCACAATTCAAAAACAGAAAACAAAGGTTAAAAATGACTAAACATCAAAAATATCAAAGCTAATGCCATATATAAGCTGTGATAAAAAATAAATGAAAAATAGACTGTCTCATCTTAAATTTCCCAAACAATTCGCGTTTAGTGGCTTACCTATAGCTTATGTTCGAGTTGTCCTCCAATGTAAAATGCAATGAGATAAGGGAGGCTAATGTGGACATTGATTAAGAGAGAGCGTTTCCCCGTGGGCCAATCACAAGCAAAGTTGATAAGATGTTGCGATTCCACATTAAGCAGAAGACTAATAGTTACTTCCATTCAGACAGTGGCAATAATGTGGTGATTCAAAAAGATCCATATCATTTTCATCTTGCAAGCTATTTATGTTATTGATATTTGCTTCGCCTTTAACTTGCATGCGTAAAGTTGATCCGTATTTTAATTCAATATGTTTACATCTTGCATAAACGCTTGAATAGTGCACTGTAAATGAGTGGCAAACATTTGTTTAATATAAATATCAAAACGGTGGTCGTAGTCTGCTGTCCCAACAGCACAGCCTAACAGCCCACATTTTACGCGTAGAACATGGATGGAGCAAGGTGCGCACTTGTCTCGAGCAAAGTACAAACAAATGACTCTAAAAGTAAAAGTAGCACTACGAGGAACTCCGTTGTCAAGAAAAATATTCGAAAATGTGTTTAGTAATTACAGGGTGTCTCATGTTGGTGCGGCGTTCAAAACCATCAAACCAACAATTTAAAAAAAAAGTTGGAAACCTCGTCTAGCGCCAATACAAGTACATTTGTTTTTGTCCACATTGTGTAAACAAAGTTCCTGTTAAACAGACGAGTTGCTCTGCACGACACTCGCAAGTACGCGTTCCCCGCCGTGTAGCGTGTGGAGAGAGGGGATGCAGGTCTCACAAAGCACAAAAAACACATGTCGGTTGCATATATTTACCTTGTTTGAGTGATAATAGTCCAAACTGGAATCGGTTGGCAATGTTGGCCTACATGAACCCACGCTGGAGGGGGGAGCTGGATAAAATCTCACGTCCATCTCAGAGTCCGCAAGACTGACGGCATGAAAGCGCAGCTCCAAAAGCTTGTCAGAGTTCTCTCTCTCTCTCTCTCTCTCTCTCTCTCTCTCTCTCTCTCTCTCTCTCTCTCTCTCTCTCTCTCTCTCTCTCTCTCTCTCTCTCTCTCTCTCTCTCTCACTCTCTCACTCACTCTCTCTCTCACTCTCTCTCTCTATATCCCTCTCCCTGTCTCTAGTTCAAACTTAGACACTCTTCAGTTGGCGAAAAAAAAACAGGCAAGGTGAAAATAAAAAAGCAATGTCTGCCCCAATCGCTCTTTACATTCGCCCTGTACTTCAGCGGACAGGGGGGACACGCCAGCAGCGATGCTCAGAAGCAATAATATGAAATCCTAGGAATTAGTAGTAGGAATCACTTGAGAATACCGATCTTGCTCGTCACACGAAAAAAAAAACGGTAATCTAAGTTTTTGAAAAGCGACCAAGCGTTAGTTTTGTAACGTGTAGCCTATTATTCTTTATCTACTCTCCAACCGCGCGCTCTCCCCTGCTAGCTTTGTCATGTGGGAGTGCTCATCCACGCGTTTGGAGCTAGATAGACTCATATGTATCTGGACTCTACCCGTCCATAGCCACTGCTCTGTAGCGGCCTCTACCGGCTGGGGAGGGAAGAGAAAGGTAATACCAGGCAGGTAGCCAGAGAGAGAGAGAGTGAGTGTGAGAAGATGAATAGGACATGCTTACTTCATTGATCTTATGAATGCTATTGTGCTTTTAAGTATGGTTATATCATCTGGGTATTTTATTTTAACATTACTGAAGATGAAAATGCTTTAACAAAAAATATGTGTTTGTGATGTAGTCCTAATGGGCACACTTATTTCCTTTCATGCTATAAATAAATCCCTGAGACTTGCTGCAGTGTAAATTGCAAGAACTTTATTTCCACTAATCAGTTGCCAGTTCCTCTGGACATGGATTTCTCCGTAATCTTTGGTGCTGACATGGTGGATAATAATGCAATGACATTGCTGTTGTGTGCTCCAACTCTGACATTGCAACATGGGCACGCACACACACAAACACATACACACACACATGCTTACTCATACACACACACACACACACACACACACACACGCACACACACACACACACACACACACACACACACACACACACACACACACACACACACACACACACACACACACTCATAAAAACCTTTTCCCACTAACAAATGGACACAAAAACATCCATCCACATACACACACACACACACACACAGAACCACACAGACACACACATGCACAATGTATCGTTGATTTCACACATACAGACCAACAAACAGACACACTCTATAATACAGAAAAACACACACAAGCATAGTTGGTTTGTCTTCAGTTTGTGTGTAACACTATTTCTATCCTTTTCTGGGCAGCACGAAGCATATCAGTGAATGAGAGAGACAGGGATTGAATGTGCTTTGTAAAAAAGAAGTGCATGTGAATATTTTATATCCATGTCTATTTGTGTGTGTACGTGTATTTGTGTGTGTGTGTGTGTGTGTGTGTGTGTGTGTGTATGTGTGTGTGTGTGTGTGTGTGTGTGCGTGTGTGTGTGTGTGTAGGAGTTTGTGTATGCATGTGTGTGTGTCTGCGTTAACTGAGCTGCCATAGTGGTCCCAGTGGGTGAGTGGTAGCTCCCCTCAGGCCTGTACCACGCTTAGTGTAGCTATTACCCTGCATGGTGGCGGGGCCCCCGGGGGCCCGGAGCCTGTTTAAATACCAAGTGCAGATGGGTCGCGCCACGGGCCCGCTGTGGCAGTCTGCCATCAGCTGCCAGCTCCCAGCGTCTGCACCGCGGAGACACTCAGGAGGTCATACCCTGACAAGTAACACCAGCACCCTCAGCCTGTGTCCCTGCTGGCCCCTCTCTCTCTCTCCCTGTCTGGTTCACTCTCTGATCCGTTCACGGCCCCTGTTATTTCCCTGTATCGCTCCCTCCCTTCCTCCCTTTCTCGCTTGCTCTCTCTCCCTGGCTGGCTCCCGTGCCCACTGTATGTTATGTATGCATGGCGCTCGGGCACAAAGTAGCTGGAGAGGGTGCACCCTGGGACGTCTGGCGCAGGTCTTAACAGTGGCCTCACATGAATGGAATGTATAGTGAGGCAGGGATCGCAGTGTGCATGCTGTGAACAATAGGTTTGGATGTAGTGTGTCTGTGCGCCTGTTTGTGCTTGGTGTGTGTGTGTGTGTGTGTGTGTGTGTGTGTGTGTGTGTGTGTGTTTGGATGCATTTGTGACCTGTGGGGTGTGGTTGAAGGAGAATACAGTAGTGACGATATGTTCTATGTTTGTAGGACTGAAGTAAACCCTATCCATGGCTGGGGCTACCTGCTATGGACTCCACCTTGCCCCCCTACCCCCTACCCCTCCCCCTGTCACCCAATCCCCTGCTAAATAGACCCAGTGAAGAAAGTGAGGGGTGTTGTAGAGTAGAAGGGAGCAATATGAGTCAGAGAAATAAGACACAAACCCTTAAACTAGGCAATCTAAAAGAGCAGGGTCTCTCGCTAATGCCAAATGCAATGCGTTGTCTCCAAGCCAGGAAAAGATAAGACCTTTGTACTTTGTCTGTTTTTGGTTTAATTTGATGTACTTCAGGGCAATTAGTGGAACAAACACAGTCTCTTTTTTTTATTGGCCTTCATGTGTCTAATGTTGCTATTTACAAAGCAGGTCTAAAGCGGAAGGATAATTAAAAATATAGAGGTCCATTAGGCTAACATTTTTTAGCATTATAACTACAACACACTTACAAACTGTTACCATTTAAAGGACGTCAACAGTGGTTCTTATTTGAGTGTTTTTTGTTGGTTTTATTCTGTGCTGTCAGAACATTGGTGATCTGATCATTCAGGAATTTAATGAGCTGTTTATCAAAACAGGACTTGGTCCTAGAATTGAACAAACAATTTGCATATAACAGTTCTGTAAATGCTATGTATCTTTAATGAAAATTGGTTATTCATCACAAAAACTAAATTTTGTACATTCAATTCTAATAGATGATAGACTAAATCCCCTGGTTAATAATTTCATGAATATTTCATAGCCAGCTGACGCTTTAATAATAATACCAATCTCATTCAGTTATTTTGTACTTGTGTACTTATTTGCTTAAAATCTAACAGCCTTCTATATTACTCAGTATTTCATTTTCTGCCCTTTAGATAGTTATAAGAAAATATAATGATAAACGTTCAAATGTCATGCAATTTAACAATGTCTTTCCCACACATAACATGTATGTTATTTTTATTCTAAACTTGTACTGCCTACTAAGCCACGTATTACTAATTGCACTAATGTTTTATTAATTGTATTCTCCTGCAGCTAATTCATTTGCACACAAGAGATTTCCCATGGCTCTTGTTCTCTTCTTACCAACAAGCATGGCTATGAGTTGTAGCCTATTTAATGTCAAAATAATGTAACCACTCCATCTGCTTATTGGATCAGGCACAGTTTCATTGGAATCTACTGTTGTTGTAAAATATTTAATAGGCCTTCTTGTTTTTGTGTTTAGACCAATGGGTCAACAATCGCATGTTACAATCAATATTAGTTACTGCTTTGTTTATGCTTAAGAGGAAGCTATTCAAATGTTTCAACATTACGAGGGATAGTTTTAGAAGGGTCATTGCACAAGTATTTCCTGAACTCTGTCACCACTATCACTATTTTCATGAAGTTGATCACGCACCACATAGGGATCCAGAAGTCCTACTGCAATATGATATCTTCTGTGGGGGTGGGGGGGGGACAAGAGTGGGTACAAAGTGGGGACAGAGCCTTGGAAGGAAACCAGTTTCCTGTTTCGTTACAGAGATATTTTACTGAATACTTTTTTTGATTTAACATGTGAATTTCTGAGTTTACTATCTCTACTTTTCTCCAGCAATTGTAATGGCCAAAACAAATAATAAGCAGAAGAAACTGAAGCATACCGATCACCCAGAATTGAGCTTGTCTGCAATCAGACTTGCTAAAGTAAGGACTAAAGAGAACAATCATGCACTAATGAAACCGTTTCAACATCGTTGATGCATTCTGTCCTAATGGTTCCATATATGGTCGTCCTGAATGTAGCAAACGGCATGGCAATGATAAACAGGAAACATTTCAATGGATCCATTAGTCCAAGCAAATGAGTCATTAATGACTCTAATTTACACAGAGGCACAGGCCTACATTGCAATATTGGCTACGCTGAAACAACGTAGGTTGTGAACCAAACGTCCCTCGAAAATAACGCAGTCTATTTGTAAATGTCACAACAAACTGGGTGAACTTATCACACAGGACATTGTACTTCTGGACAACATCATACTTAAATATATTTTGGTTGCTAAATTGGCTGTCATGCCACTGACGCCACTGCTAGCTATCTTAATATGCTAGAGGACATACAGTAATATCAAACAGATGCTATTGCACTATTGTTTTATTTCAAATAAAGGTTATTAATTAAAAGCTACCTACCTACAGGAAGAGTATCAAAGAGGGCCAAAGAACAGCAGAATACAGAGGGAAGAGGATATTGGATGCAATATGGATGCTCAATATTGACATTGTGGAACAAAGAGCATCACACATGGATTCCATTTTGTCTCTGTATTTACACTCCTCATTGCTGTTTGTTTTTCTACATTTCCCCAAATAACTTATTTTTAAGAGGAAACCGTCAGCAATACATTTTGAGAAAACCATAGCCAACAAGTGTAGACATGTTTGATTTACACGTAAATGCATTGAAGCTTACGAAGGCATTCAGATGCAAAGCACTACCATCCCCGAATAGAAAATATTTCACAATTCAAATTCTATGCATCTGTAAAAAAAACAACAAAAGCAAAGATTAAACATATAGCGAACAGCATTTAAGAATTCGAAACAGGCACGGGAATAATTTTTGCAGTACGTGCACTTTTGAGTATCAAAGCACGAGCCAGGAAGCTTATCAAAGCTTGTGTGAATACATGTTGGCTGTGGCAGGGGGCTTGCCACAAAAGGTTGCTCTCTCGTGAACCTTTGGTAACCTTTTCTAGCCACTGACCTTCAATAATGAGACTACGTTGTCTCTTGTTCCTTTGCACAATCGGCTATTGAAACAACGGCTATTCATAGAGTCCACAACACCTCCCCCCGCCTGACCCCTGTCCTCGCCAGCAATTAGCTGCTGTTGCAATTCCACCTTGCAGGGACTCTACTCTGACCACATACCATACTGCTGGATAACTAATCATCTATCATCCATCCAACATGTTGTCTTGTTTATTTCATTGTTGTATTCGTTGGGATAACTGCACCTCGTCGCCACATCCAAAACAGTGGTGATAGCCATGTTTCAACTATGCAGAACAATAGAGAAAACAATTTAATGTCGTATCGATACGTATTGTTGTTGATAAAACATATTATAATTATTGTTATTATTATTATTATTATTATTATTATTATTATTATTATTATTATAATTATTATTATTATTATTATTATTATTATTATTATTATTATTATTATTATTATTATTATTATATTATTGCTATTACACAAGCCGTACTAGTAAAATAAGGAAAAGTGAACGAGTACAAGTAGTAGTCATAGAAGTAATAGTGATGAGTAGTGGTATATATTTTATCATGCTCCTCCTTTACTCTCCTTTCCTATTCCTATATCTAAATAAATCCTGCTCTATATCATACTCTCTCCTCCTCCAGACCTCTGCTCCACACACTGCACATAAGAAATGAGAGGTGGGGGATGGTACAGAAGATGAATGGAGCTAGGAGCATCCAAAGATAGGGATGGAACAAATGGAAAGGGGCACAAAACAAAGAAAACACCTTTACTGATTTCAAGTCTCAAATACATCAAGTATTTACACAGGAAGAGAGAGAGAGAGTGTGTGAGAGAAATGGCAGTTTCACACTTCTTTCGGATTCTCTGAGAACCAATGCAACCTCTTTCGGATTCTCTGAGAACCAATGCAAGCTAATGGATTAATGTTTCTATGCATGCACCGAGGGGGTTGTTCAAGTTCATCTGGAGACATATACAGCTTTGTCTTTTAAAACACAACCATCAAAGAAGAACAGAGGTATAGACCGTAATGCAGCGCAAGGGCTGAACCCTCGATGTGTTCAATAGATAAACAACATCCGTTGAAGGTTAAAAACAAGAGAGGGTTTATTTTGTTACCTTTTGCATAAGAAGGACATTTCTCTATGTGGATTGTGATAAGCTGCTCCTTCACCATATAGTGGCCCAGATAGAGCTATTCAAACACAATACACACAACTGAATGGGCTCTTCCTGATGGAGAACAGATGCATGGTATACAAGCACTGAGCAACAGTATTCCCTCTGTTGGAGAGCACTCTTTTGACTTCTGCACCTGTCTCAGGGAGCTTGCCGGTTGCGGTCACAGGCACTCTCTGTGATTGGTAAATCTAATCTTAGAAAATCCATTGCCATTCGACTCTCCACCAGCGGTGGGGTCTAAGAAACATACATTAGTGATATCAAATCTCCGGTTGAAAGAAGAAATATATCTCTTGATAATTTAGTGCACCCGAACAGGTGGTGCCCTCACTGATAAGATTTTTGTGTTTTATTTTAGTTATTTATTTCTTTTTTTAATTCATGACACACGATATGTAAGGTCTTATACCAATTTCACGCTTTGCTTGCCTTACATGGGCACACAGACACAAAGGCAATTGTATAGACGTGTACATAGAGGAGCAACTTAATGAGAAGTTAAATCCACAGCATGGTGAAACATCCCATTCAGGCCATTTGACCCATCAACTTAACACAATTAGAAAGGGAGAATTGCACCCCAAAAAAAGAATGCCAATAACTATGAAGCTCAATTTAATTTTGGCTATGTGCCCTTTGAATGTTTCCTTGACAGCGCCAAAGAAATATGTATTGGAGCACTCTTAGAGCATTTCCAATCACACATCAAAACCAGTGGAGGAAAGCCAAAACAAAAGTGACCTTTAGCCAATATGGTATATTAAATATGAAAGGTCAGCCACATGGTTGGGGGAGGGTGTTGTGGACTAGCACAGCACAAAAAGAATAAAACTGCTATATATATTGAGGCTGATTCAGTGTTCTCCACGGAGGGTGTTTGAATGTGAATGCCATAGCACTGAGCAGTGTACAGAGAGCTGTACAGATAGACACAAAGAGCTATATGTCTCCAGGACATTGTATATGTATACAGAGTAGGTCTGAAGACATGGTGTTTATGGGCGGTGTCCCTCGTGAATTGCATCACTGTACAGCCCTGCATTAGATTCTTGCTAGTCATTTGTCTACGCTCCCTGGGCCCAGTGTAATTAGGCATCATTGAGATTATTCAAATGTCTTCTGAAAGGAAGTTCTCCCTTGTCAGTCTCTCAGCCCTCCACACTAAATGGTATTAATCCATGAGATACATCATCATACAACTATGAGTTGTGAATACACGGCTGAGTATAAAAAAAATGATTAAATGGGCACTATTTGCAGTATTTTGGAGGAACAAAACCTTCAACATATACAATACAAAATGGTATTACCAAGTTTTAATTATAACACTGTTATTGTAGCTAACACTATTTGGAATGACGAGAGAAGACCCAGAGTCAAGGTGGTTAAATCACCTTTATAAAGGATCCCAAAAGTGTTTTATCGTTGAAGAGTTATCGAATATCAGCCTAAATATATTTGGCCTAAATGTTGCAGTAAAATTAAGAATGTTAATTTTCTTGAAGATTTCTGTATAATGGCTTCCTTTGAACTTATGTGGCAAAATATGAGCATATTCCAAACACATTTAGCTAATTAAAATGTTTTTAACATTGGCCATTGGCAAAAATAAACATACCAGGAATGGCATTTAAGTGTTTTTTATTTCTTCTCAACCAACCTTCGTCAAAAGATTCCTTTTCGTCTTGGACCATGAATAATTATCAATTATCCTTACTCTGACATTTATAAGAAGTTAAACATAATTCATTTGTATCTGAACTATGAGAGTTCACAGTCATGCTAAACACAACATATCATAAAGTATAACTATGTTTTTCCAGCTATTTAAACACATATTTTTCCGATCCGGGAACCGGTAGCTCCAGCAGGGCAGTATATTGAGATTAAAGTCTGTTTCCCCATTGAGTGCCATTCCAGTTATGCAATTCCTCAACAACATTCCATCCCCTCATCCAGAAGAATTCACAATCATACTCTTATCTTAACTATCTTCGCTTGCTTCCGAGAACATTTTGGATTGTTAAGGAATGTGACCAATTCTTGGTTCAATTACACAAACAGACTCATGATGTCTTATTGAGTTTTTTTGAAAAATGGCTCTCATAAACCTTTGTCATTAAAACACTTTTCTTCTTTGTAGGAACTTGGTAACCTTTAATAAGGACTATCTGAACCACACAACGCTGGCAGGTCTCTCTTCATCTCACTTATGACAGCCGTAATTTGCTCGAAGTACTCCACTGCTTCTCCGCTTCAGATCAATGGCAGTTGATGATTTGTGGAGACATTCGCCACTTTAGCGCAACTAATCTCATGCAAAATAATCAACGATATATATTTTCCAGGAGCGATTTTCATCAGGGCTGAAACAGTGTCCTGCTGTATATTTTAGATAAAGAAAAAAAGAGCGCAGACATATCTACAAATTTATACTATCTTGTAAAGTTACATAAGGCACTCTAGGCCCATGGCAGACCTAAATAAGGGAAGGTTGCGTAACAACTCTAGAACTGCACTTTGCTGTTGAATAGCAGAACAAATTAAGTAGGTGCACAGGAATTCACAAGTGAAGCAAAACATTGTGCCAGATTCCTGCTTTTGTTCTCAGTGTGCATTAAGTCCTGTTTTCACATTTAGAAAAAAAGATACAGCTGTAAAGTATTTCCTCCACTGCTGGTGACTCACAGGAAGTTTAAGGGGGGAAAAAAGAAAAATAAGCTAGTAAGTCCTGTGCAAATACATGCACACATGTGCACACATATGCATGCCCCCCCCACACACACACACACACACACACACAAACACACACACACACACACACAAGCACGCACGCACGCACGCACACACACACACGCACACACGCACAAACGCACACACACACACACACACACACACACACACACACACGCACACACACACACACACACACTCATAAAAACCTTTTCCCACTAACAAATGGACACAAAAACATCCATCCACACACACACACACACACACACACACACACACACACACACACACACACACACACACACACACTCATACACACATGCAAACACACGCACACACACACCCACACTAACATGAACGTGCATGTACACACATGAAGACATGCCCACACAAACACACGCATACACTCACACACTCGAACACCCGAAAAAACATGCACGTGTATGCACACATATGCCAACATGAAAGCACACACATTCATAACTTGTAAGAGACATGCATAGACGGATACATGGACTTGTATATACATGTCTACATGCGCTGTTATGCATCTATCTTTAAAGACCACAGAGAGATTCGGTAGGATGTGGGGGGTTGAGGAAAGTTATTAATCAATGCTCTGTGTAGTGTGCCTTCTTAAGGATTCAGAAAGGCTGATGTTATGAGCAAGGCCTTTCATGGAGTCATTACCGTTTGACGGGAAACATGTTGTTTTTTTTATCAGTGGAACATTTTTTTCCATTTCTTTTTTCCGCTCTTGATGTGAGCTTTGTGTCAAAGCGCATGACAGGACTTTGCCTTTATCTGCTGTGATTATATTACTGCATCGGCCTGCACATCTCTATTTTCTCATTCTGCCCCTCTCAAATATCAAGCACAGAAAAGACTTGGTTTTATTTCCCTCTGCTCAGATCTCACATTTTTATCTGGGTCTGCTCTTAGCGTTTGTCTGCAATTATCAACATGTTTCACCGCTTTAATCAGCTTTTAATCTCCATATTAACCACGCTGATCCCCCCTCCCACCCAACCACCCGCATATCTATTCGATGATCTCTTTCTTCTGTCGTTCGTTCCAACTTTAATTATGACTCGTAGTAGCCTAATTCACCTAAGAAACGATCTGGTAGTAGGAAAACCAAAGCCGCAACTGCCTAGCTAGATCATATACACACAATTAAAGAGAATGATCTTGGTGGAGGTATTTTTACAGGATTTGTATGCCTTTATGGACAAGAGAGATGTAGGACAGTGCATTTAAAGAGACAGAGAGTGATGTCACGCTTTATATTCTAAAAAAAAGGGCCTTTACCAGGCCCAACTGGCTAGGGGGTAAGTGGTAGAGAAACGAAACGCACACCTTGAATCACTTTTAAACAGACAACACAAGGAGTCACATTGAACCAAAGAATGCTTGCATCAAAGCCAGCCTTGACAGGAATCACAACTTCTATTTGTGCTATATTTGAATAACTTAAAATACTAAATTGTAACAAGGACCAGGAGAAAGTCAAATCTATTACACAGACTCATTGCATAACCGTGTTTCCCACCCTCCCTCCAGGCCTCCCTCTAAAGTCAGTCCCCCAAAACAGGTGAATAGCTCGCTAGCTTTAGCACTAGATCTGCTTAGCCGTGGGGAAGCCTCCAGTCATGTGCAATGAGTGCAGGGGCATTAGTTCACACAGGTAGGTGGGTAGGTAGGTATACAGACAGGTAAACAACCCAATCAGTTAATTTGGCCAAAATGAAAAGATTGGATGGGCTTACTGCCGGCCTGCAGCTACAGATACTGTTTTTTGTTGTTTTTTTTCTCTCTTTTCAGAGCATTTGATGTATTGATTGCTTTCGGGATATAAAGAGAATTTTGACAAAAAATGCTCATAAAATAAATTGCCAACCTATCTTGAAAAGAGAGAACGAATCAGGAAAAAAGCGTGAGGAGAAAGCAATTCACTTTATTATTGATTGTGTATGTTGTAAATATATAGACATGGTATGCATGAGTCATTAAGCTTGGGTCATGACACACCTAGAAACGGTATAATTGTCCATGAAGTGGAAAAGGTAATTGACTGATCTCAAATGCAATTTTTTAATTGATGTCGAAATAAACATTGATAAAAAAGTATTATTAGTAGTAGTGGTTTTAGTAGCAGCAGTATAAGTAATAGTACTTGTAGTAGTGGTAGTATAAGAAACCCTTAGTTCCAGAATTAATGAATCCATTAGGTAACTGCCTGCATACATTCAAACTCTTGCCATTTGATAGAAGAGACTGATAAAATGTGAATTCTTGACTCATACAATGAGCGACTGGTCACTGGGATTAATAGAACAACTGATTACATAGGCAGATCAGTGTGTCATTTATGTTATATATTATTCATAAAAAACATGTATTTTCATTGTATTATTTATTTTCTGAGGCTGTGTGAACAAATTGTGAAACACTAGGCTGGACCTTTCTCATGCAATATTGAAAAGCTCTCTTGAAAAATCAGAAATAAAATAAAATATTTACCACAAATAGCAGTATTAGTTATAAATATTAATAAGCTCAAGGCAGTTTACCTCTGAGAGAACTTATTGACAGAGCTTGCATATTGTTCTATAGTTATTCAGCAACAAGCCACAGCTTCAATATATAAGCTATAGTCCAACAACTTTTGTTAATAATAAGTCTTATTATAGTTGTTTGAGCCCTAATATAGTGCTCAATATATGTATATATTTTTTTTTAAAGCCATCCTGGAATTTTTAAGCCATCCACTAATGTTCTAATTAATATAATTAGAAATATAATAATAATAATAATAATAATAATAATAATAATAATAATAATAATGAGTAAAAATATAAGTGTTATTATTATTATTATTATTATTATTATTAATACTAATATTAATAGCATTATTATCATTTGTTAATGTTTTATTCTTTGAGCAGTACTAGCAGATGTAGCAGTAATAGTAATTGTTCTATATATTTGTCCAATTACATCTTCATTGTGAATTCATCCTCTTTAGTCATTGGCACTATAATGAGACCTCATCACTATGCAAAACACACTGTATAAAAACACAGTTTGAACAAAAATAGGTATTCATTGATGCATAGAAGCTAATTAGTTAACAGCCATATTATATTTATGTTGAGATATGCTGAGCGAGGAACAAGTGTACAATTAGGCAACAGGCAATGCGATGTTGCTCTCTCATCCATGGCCATAATGTGCACAGGTGCAGCTTAACTCAATTGGAAAAAACGTTGCTATGGTTATACATGAATACAACCCCATGCTACCAGTAAAACGGTTGTCATGGAGATGATAGGATTTATATAAGCTAAAGACTATTCTAGTGCAAATTCTTGTTTTTGTTGTCCCTATATATTGGTATATATATATACACACACACACAATACAACAGACTTTATCCTCTGCTTTTTACATTTTACAGTGAACAGACAACAACCTTTGCCTTAATGGATATAGTCTTAACATGCACTACATTAGGCATTCAATGTGGATTCTCACACTGGTAGCAGTTTAAGATTTACCATTCACAATTCGCTGCTAGATTTCCAAATAAATCCAGACATGATATACATAAATATATAGCATGTATCAGGAAGTAAACATGAAGTAATGCGTAACATTTGGCAGTCTTACCTTTTTTCTTTGCCACACCATGCAACGATGACGGCCAGTCCTTCTACCGGGGACTTGTCATTCAATGTATCTTTTAACCGCCTGTCTGCCCACAGCTTTCCCAGCTCTATCGCTTTTCTCTCTCGGATTAACCACTCATTGACAGGAGGAGTGACTTGATTGACAGCTTAAGGTTTCTGCTTGCCCCTGCTCAGGGCCTCCTCTATGTGTGTCTGTCTGTGTCTGGGCCCAGTCTCTTCCCAGAACCCACATTTCACATTCCGTTGTGACTGGACAACTTTTTTTAAATTTTCACTGCTCAGAAATAGCAAGGGAAAGTCCTGAAAGCCACTTTCACACTGTACAGTCAGAATCACTGCAGATATTGACAGGATGAATATGATTCTTGAATAAATGTGGTATCTGAGTGCTATGCCAAGTTTGGAGACTAGAAACAGTGTGCTTGTCTGTTATTGGGACGTTGTTTGATTAAGCAGTGCTGACTTTTCAT
>NC_136945.1:9932768-9995268 GCF_949987615.1 Pollachius pollachius | reverse complement strand
ATATTTGACAGATAAACCAATTGATTTATATTGCCAAAAGAGATGAACACAGTTATAAACACTATGTATGACGCTATACAGCATGTAGCTTGAATTATACTTCGTTACTGTAATTCATCCACATTGGGAGAGCGTAACTAACTCCAAAGTACGCCATCATTTATTATGGTATCGTTCTGACATAAATCCTCTCCACTTTCACAACCAAACATTCAAGGTCCTGCTATTTGTGCTTGTGCTTTGTTAAAAGCCCTATTCAACGGAAGTCAGATGGAATTTTTGGAACATCTTTTGTGAGACAAACCTGAGGTTGTAAGTGAGAAAGTTTTTCCAACACTAGGGAGGTATGTCGTGGTGGCTAGGGTAAAGCTTTGCCTTGATATTTGAAAAAAAACAAAAACAAAGCTAGCAGTCACTTCTCAGTTTAATGTTTAACAGTTGAAAATAGAGCAATGTGATTGGATAAAATATGCCAGCAGAAGCCTGAGTCATTTTCTGTCTGTATCGTGGTCTCTTAAGTTATTCAACAGTGGGTAACCGACCTAAGAGAGCAAAATCTTTGTGTTGTAGGAACTTTAAGCCAATACATTGCATAGCACTGAATAGATAATCTGCCGAAATGTGTCCATGAGGCTGTTTTCATGTTCCAATCCCAGCACTAGCTGAGAACTGCTTTATCCTGGTTCTTGCAGACAACATTAGCTTAATTCTACTGCCAGGGGCCTTTAGCATTGCAGCTGGCTAACTGCAAGCTTCTCCGCAGGAGTGTGTCTTTCTCCCTTTTCCTGTGATGGGTTACACATGATACATGGCAGTTACACATACGGAATGTGTTTATCACATTATCAAATTACAAATTTATTTAGTTCCATATTTGTATTCTGTGTAAAACAATTCAGTGGTAGAATATTTTATAATTTTATTTTGAATTTAGAAGCAATGTAGGAGTGTTTTTCAGTGTTTCACTACTGCCTACTCCTATCCAGACATGTAATGATTATATTTCTGGTTTACATTTATGTTTGTTTATTGTATCATTATTGTTTTAAATAAATAAAATCGAATCAAATCAAATAGGAAATAAGAACCTCCGGCGTCAGCAGTGTAACTGATATTATGTGTAATATCACTCAATAAATCACAAAATGAAGAACTGGTGAATGAATAATTAATTTAGTATAATAGCATAATAGTCTTTACCTGGCAATCATGTACATTCAATATTTGGCTGAATGTCATGAGGCATTTTACCTAAATGTGAGGAAATTTAGCAAACATATTGCGCATGCTAGACTACCCAAACAAGCTGCAATTGCATGCTTTCAAAATAAATCAGTACCATTGAAAACCTATCCTATGACTGTTGTAGGATTGGTTGGCCTTCACCGTCTAAAGAATGATATCTTAAGCCATTTAACACAAGGCTGTGTGGGAATCCAAAGCAGCAAGTGCCAGAGCAGGAGTCATAATCATTTGCAGACAATGCACATCTGCCTTTGGCATGAATATGGCTGTCATTCTCATTAAGACCGTCCTTTGCAGAACACAATCTCTAGCATTACGCTGTGCTGCGTACCAAAGCATCCAGCGACAGCCACCCTTGACAAATGTTCAGTTTGTATCAAGAAACAAAAGCCCTCCAAATCCCCATGGGAACGGGAGTAGCTCTGCCGCTCATCAAGCTATGCTAATTATCTTTTTGCATGATTAATTAGACCAATTAGAATTACTGTAGGATGAGGATGATTCCCGGGTAGGTACAAAACATTAATTAGTCATAAAAACATTTATTAATGTTCAAATTTAATCTCAGGAAACACAATGGGATTAAGAGCAAAAGCCAGTTAATATGTGCCAATCACGCCGAGCTGCAGATTGAATGAGTGTCAACGCTTACATTGTGACACGCACTAACACACACACACTTTGACTCTCTGTTTCTCTTGTTTTCTCTATTGCAAACATACTCACAAACGCATACACACATGAGTACAAATACACGCACACACGTGTGTACACCCAAGCACGTAGGCACACACACACACACACACACATACAAAATCACAAACAAACATACTCACACAGCCTGCTGCCTGCTTCCAACTGCTGTACTCACTCGCCTTAGTATAAACAGTTACCTCAACCCGTTGAGTTGTTGATGTTGTTGAAGACTGGTGAACCAGTGAAGGACAAAAACAAACAAAAACCGAGTGCCATTATCGTTCCAAAGGAAATATTAATGTAAAACAATGAGGGCCGCATGAGCCACACAGGCAAGACCGTGTTTTTCTGTTGTCATTTATTTCCTATTTTGTACACATTATTACAAAAGTTCATATTGGGAAAATTGTAAAAGTGAAGTGTCAAAATTATACTGAAAGAGGTATTCAGAGAATCATTGAGCTGGGTCTCCACACACAGACACGCACGCACGCACGCACACACACACACACACACACACACACACACACACACACACACACACACACACACACACACACACCCACACACACACACACACACACACACACACACAAACACACAAACACACACCCACACCCAAGACAAAGAGTCTACTAGTGTACCATGCACAGTTGTTCTTGTGAAGTCTATATGAATGCTCGGCATGTTTCAGTTTAACACCAACAACACACGGCTGTTCTTTGTCACTGACACCCCCGCCCCACCACAAGACCCAGTCTAAGAAGAATAGAAAGTTAAGGAGTGTCAGAGCTAACATGAAAAAATAGAAGTATTATTTCACATCATAACCAGAAGCTGTGCAGGATACTGTTTGAATAATGAGCATATTTCCTTGCCTCTGACCACAATAGGTGGATTAGAAAGGATTTCCGGGTGTTGTCATTGTGGTATTGTCACCAAAATATTAAAAGAAAAATATGTTGTGCAGTGCAGACATATCTTGAGGGTTGCTTTGCAGTTAAATATAAAAAAGTGTGCAATGATGGTGCTGCTTTGTTTTATAACATCTTATTATAACAAGCTTTTTTGTATCCCAAAGCTAGTTTGATAAATTGTCTGTGCTGAACAGGTTTTTTATTGACTTCTGAACGCTACTCCACATTTTCCTTCTTCTGTTTTGGCTCAATTAATCTTCGTGAATTAATAATGTGTCTGAAAATGATTTCATATGCCCAGAGTACATGACCACTCATTTCTTTTGAGAAAATGGAGCAGCTGTTGCACTACAGATCAAGCCTTGTTTTGAATCAATTTGACAGACCTAGTGGCGTGATTGAACATTGCTCGAGGTGTGAGGCTGTGAAATATTATGTTTTAGAGGTCTTGATGATGATCTAAATAGTTTAATTGAAGGCCTGACAAAGCTGTGTCACGGCAGGCAATCTCATGTAAATCTGCTTTCTTTTTTTCTGCTTTTGATGTCACTTTCTTGAAAATCTTGTGTGCAGAAAAATATAGTAGTGAAATAATGTCCAGCACTAATGTAATACCTTTTTATCATAAGCTTTTGCAATGCATGCATAATACACTGTTGCACCTTTAAACAGCTCAGACATATGGTTAAGGAAAACTGTGTTCTCTTCAAACTGCAGAAAATTTGCATGATAGGATGTGAGAGTTGGATGGATTTGGGGATTATACGAAACACTGCTTCCATTTCTAGTTGATTGTGGTGAGGAGAAGAAACCCGTTTGCACATATTGCATGGAATATGGAAACACACACAGAATCGCAAAATGTGCAGAGGGAAAAAAAAAACACTTCAAAGAAATAAACTACTCTGTGTCCTTCAGGCTTTCTTTAAAAAAAAAAAAAAATTCTACTCTTAAATGTCTTGTTTTTTAGGGGGCTTATATCTCTGAGCAGCTCAAATGAAGTCGATCAATGCCGTAAGTAGTCTATACGCTATGCGGTCACATTCTCCAAATGTGTTTTCAGGGGTAGTTGTGGAGACCATGCCAGGCCAATCATGATGTCTGTTGTTGTCCATTATGATCAGATCAATGGGTCAGTGTATTGCTGCACGGTGGACACTCACCATGACCAGGCAGACCGCAATCATCTATGCGCATGTCCTGACATTTTGAATTGATTCTACTAAATATGCATTGCATCTGCACTGCCAATTAATACTAATAAATATAGAGGCCTGATAACAAATGTGAGGGTCACATTCATATTTGATATAATATAAAAGCTTTGGTCAAAAGGTTTTTTCGCGGAATAACATGATTGTTTATCTTTGGATCTCAGTCCAGCATTTGAGCTAGACCTAATTACTTATACAATATAGTTATCATACAGTATAAATAATACAACAAACACAGATGAATTACCGTACATTTTCATCATTTAACATTCAGCACTTTTTAGGACCTTCTTAAAAAATAGTTGTTGTTCTTTACGTCTTAAAAGACAGCAGACTTTATGAGACATAACCTTTATCTCTTCGCTGTCGGTTTGATTGTGGTTGCTGTGGAGGTCTGACTCAGCATTCAACATGAAATACCAGTGGCCAGGTAACGTTGATGAGCCATGAAGTCGACATCACAGAGTAGGTCTTGTTAATCGGTGGTGTGTTCTCCGCCTGACACTCGCGGGTTCTCTTGAAAGGTCAAACACATGGCAGCGGAATTAGCTGGGCTTTTCTTCTGTTGGTTTACTGCCATCAGTATCTGCCAGCCTGCATTCTCTCAATTCATGCTTGGCTATTTTTCTTCACAAATAAGAAGAAAAGCAGCTTTTAGGTATTCTGTAAAGAGTCTAGTTGATTCTAAATCATTTAACACGTATGGTTCAGTAAGAGGACAAGAAAGGTAGAATAGAAATATTTAAGTATTGAAACTTCTTGGAATGCGGATATTATCTCCATCTCTGTGCTATCTTTGGTTGGACATTTCAAATCAAAAGGAGAGGAACTTCTACGGTTTTCTAATGAGTCATCCGTGAAATCCTCTGCATAAAGGTTACCTGACTCTCAACAACCATAAATGTTCTCAAAGACTGTTACATGTGATTGAGCACTGAAACCAAGCAGAGTGGTTGCTGTCACGTGCAGTTAGACCTTTCAACATGTGCATGAGGTTTCTGAGTCTTGTTTTTTTTATTTAACTTTGTTATATCCTGTTCTCTGTGAGACTCCGATATAAAAGTCCTCTTTTGGTAAAAGGTCACTGAAGTAGTTGATCTTATGGATGTGCTATAGATGCAAATCAAATCAAATAAATACAAATAGAAAATAAAAATAAATACTGGTGTATTTTGTATTTTGTTCCATTACACCATCTACCATCTCACAAAGGTGTGTATAAAACATGATTTATATTCCTGAGTGCAATCTAGATTGATTCATGTAGATGAACATTGAACATCGTAATGAATGTAATCCTTACCAAATGAATGCCAAAGTTTTGTTTGACTAAACTAACATTTCATAACCACAAGAGAATCACATGCACATACTGAAAACCCATATATGTAGGCCTCAGTACTGTGTGTAGATGCTATAGGTCATGAAAACATTATTTTAGAATTGAATTCATGTGTTTATTCATACATTTTGATCAAACTAAACAACTGCATCTTTTCTGACATATTCCTACTGATAACATATTTAATATAATTTGTACTAGCGTGAGAAAACCACGGACTGACCTTAAATGGAACGGATGAAATCCTGCACAGGGCCCTCTAACAAGCAAAAAAAGACTTGTGGGTTAGGCGGTAGGAACGACCGACGCTGCAATGGTATATGTAAGCAGCCAGAGTGTAAGCCAAAGCTTTTAAATACAGTTTAGAGACTAATGATTATGGCTCTGAATAGACATGTTCAAGGTCAATGGATTTTAAAATGTGGAATCAAAATAAGGCAAATATAAAGTGTAGCAAGGTCCAGACCGTAGCTTAACAGCATGAAACCCCATAAACCCCAAACTTCCTTGAGTTTAAGTCTTCTCTGCAGATACATTTCTGTGGTTTGGAAAAAAAGCTGATAAGTAGGAATTTGTGATGCATACATTGTGTTTCTTTATGTACCTCTAGTTATTGCTGCTGCACAGCTCATAGATAATTCACTGGCAAACTTAGGAAATATGAACTTTAACACAATCTCTAAAGGGGTGATGATGTCAAACGTGTTCTCTAACAGAATCAAACAAATTTACCTTACTAATATTATAAATCAATGTTCCTTTTTTTTCAGGTCATGCAACCCTGATGTTGCAGATGAGGAGATGTGTGACTTTGTTTGTGACGAATCACCGAATGACCTTGTTTAGAAATCTGCATATTTAAAGTTTGAGAAACAAACCGCACATGCAGTTGGCTCTTGGGTGTTCTTTTTAGTGTGTGTTCTCGCTCGCTGCTCGTTCACCTCAAATGTTATTGTCAGTAAGCATGAGTTTCTTGCAGCACAGTGGTAGTGGTGGCGGTGGATGGGGGGGAGGGTGGGGGGGGGGGGGGAAGTGCAAGAATATAATGTTTTATTCATCTCTGCCACTTCCATTTATACCTACAGTTGGCTGGAGTTGTGTACGATCAAGAGCCTACTGTCCACAAGTCTAAAGGGGAGAAACCGAGAGGCTGTAGTACACCACTCTGCAGACTTTGCTCTCTGATTTCATTCCATGTTTAGCACAGTTCTTCCATGATGAACATGATGATGATGAAAATTAAGGTGATGATTAATTTGAAATCCAATTGAAAATCACTGAATTAAAGCGAGGATAGGACATTTTTAGAAATCAGTCAGAGTAAGTTAGATGCAGGTAGCCAGGTTGATAGGTAAACAGCTATGCAATGTTATACAAATAATTTCTTACAGGACAGATATATATATATATATATATATATATATATAAATAAGAGAGAGAGAGAGAGAGAGAGGGAGAGAGAGAGATATTCTGCATATAACTAGGGTATGAACAACACAAGAGGGTGACCAAATAAGGATAATATTACGTGAGAACAACATGTTGGATAGGACGGAGCTATGTGCCATTAGTGCCATTGACGTTGTAACCACCCTTCACAGTTTCATTTACTGGGAAAACATAACCCTTAGCAGATCATTGGGGAGGTAGGGGAGAGGTGCGGTCAATGTGCACCTGCTGTCATAGTGGAAGCAGCCATCTCTCCCCTATGCCCTGACTCCCCTTAACCTTTCAGTTGGGGTCAATTGTCATGTATCGCACGTATGGACAAAAAGCCTGAGAAATGCAACGCAAGAATTCAAACCAAGGGTTTTTAGAGAAATGATTTGTCAAGGTAGGGGAGCCCCCCCCCCCCCCCCCCCCCCTACCAGAGCTAACCTCTTAGACCAAAGTACTGTAAAGTCTGTGAAAACGCAGCGTGGGAGACAAGAACCAGTTTCCTCAAGTTTCCATCAGCACAGACCAGCAAATGCACGGCTGGCAGAATGCCAGTCAGATAGCACGCACAGTCATGGCGTCACAGTAGAGCATCACGCATTGTCTAGTGCGTGTTAAACCAAGCAGAGAGCACTTATGAATCACAACTTAATCCCTACAATCATCATCGATAGGGAAGGCTTAAAACGACGATTGCAACTCAAACAATACCAAAAAAAAAACATCTTTGTTTCCATTTGTCTGTCTGTTTCTTCCTTTCCCTCTCTCTTCCTTCGTGCTTTGAGGAAGAGCACAAGAGCTGTATGAAAGAGCAGTGGAATGTCCAACCGAAGCTGCTTGCAAAAAGAAAAAGACTCACTTAAGTAATAATGAGGGGTGAGAAATGCGGTGCGTTTAAGTGAAAACACTGTTCAATTATGTATGATTAGAAGCCCCTTAAAAGCTTTGTGGGGAGGGAATTAGAAGAAGAAAAGCAGACACAAACAGAACATGAAGTCCAGTCCAGAAGGGCTGGCTAGATAGCAGACATGAAATTGTAAATGAACCCGAAGCGTACACAGGTGACTGCGGAGCACTGAGCGAAATCCCTTCTGTCTGCTTGGACAATCTTTTGACCTTTCCTGGATCTAGTCATGTCACCTTTTAGGGGGGGGGGGGGGGGGACGACATAGCAACCCCCTTGGTATTTCTGTTTTCATTCATAGTCGAATAGTTCATTTTTTTACCCCATCCTAGAGCAGACATTTATGACCATGAATGCAAGACGGAATTATTTCAATCAACAGATGTGTAAATGACATAGCTCAGGCAATGTCTTGTCGGTATATCCTTGGGCTAAATACCGTAGCAGGTACCGCCATGTAAACAGGGTAAACATGGAGGAACTACAGATTCAGTAACTTTGGACTCTTTGTTGGACTTTCTGTTTCCTTCAAAGCCTCTACCACCACTCGTTCAATTCACTCTTGCCGATTTTTCTTTCGGTCTTCCCTGTCACCGGCATCATGCATGTTTTCACCTCTGAAGTGATTGTACCTGATTCATATGACAGCCCTTTAACCCTGCGTGTGCCTGTCCATCAACATCAGGCAAAAAAACACCCAGGGGCATGTAGGAGGCAGGACCAAATCTGGCTCTCTGTCACTCAGCGGACCCAACATCAAAATAGAATGCGCTCCAATAAACCCCATTTCTTCTGCTCTGTTTGGAATTCTGATCCAATCACACAAAGTGGAAATTATCTCGGCTTTTTAAACATGCATTACTGTGTATGCCACACTTGACGTCCAATACACTTATACTACTTCAGAATCACTGTTGTCTATACAAGACTGTTCTTAATTACATTTAATACACTGTAATATGAATTCTGTAATATTAGGGTTAAAAATACATTTCATTAAAATACAATTACCAAGCAGTCTTCATCCCTACAGCTAATCTAGATCTTCTGAAAATATGAATTATGAGATTATACATAGTGTGCACAGTGTGATATGATGTGAGGGGACGTGCACGGGTCAAAATATTGCAACAAAGAAAGAGGCACCAGCAAAAATGTTAACAAAAATGACGCTTCTACAATATGGCCCACGCGACAACATTTACAAAGATCCACAAGGGAAGAGCTCCACTCCTTGGTCATCAGTAGTAACACATCACTTATATATTCATGGACTGGACTACATTTGTGGATTCAAATATATTAGAGGAGGGATTGTCATAATTAATAAAGAAAACGACCCTACTTGGTTAGAAACAGGATAAAATGTGCTGTTGTAGTAATCTTGTTGTTGAAATTTGGAATTAATTTATTTGAAATAAAATCATTGGATAGTAATCATGAGTATTTAGGTCATGTAGTAATTTTACCTAAATATATACGACGAATATATACGTCGTAGCCTATAATATATGAATAACGTTTCATGTTATGATAATGCCTTGGTTGACAAGTGTACCTGATAACAACATCCTTGCTTAAAGCAGTTTATGCTATATATGAATAATGCAATGTTCTTAACGCTGCAAAATATTCGATTGTTTATTTGTTAATTTTTTGTTATAAGCACTAAACATCTTTCTGTTTCTGTTCCTGAGATTGGTTTTCGGGTACATGGAGGAGGACATGCTTCAAAATAAAAGTTCATTCAAAGCATAGTCACGTGATTCCTCTGTTTACAGACATCCGGAAAAACATGGAGGACAGCACTGGCAATAATCCTCAATCTGTTGGATTTACGGAGAAGTTAAAATCTTGGCTCTCATGGTCATGGACCTACATATGTTTCATTTGGTTCGGTATGGTGCTGATCATGATATACGTTCTCCGGAGTCCCTTGAAACTCCAGGAAAGCTTTACCTCAGGTAAATGAATGCATCGGTTAGCTAGCCATTGTTAGCAGAGGACCTGAAATACTAGTTGACAGCTCGCGGTAGCAATTCCTTTCTTTGCAGTCTTTGCAGAAAAGTGTCTTCAAAGAAAAAAAAAATGAAAAAACGAAACTCGCCTCACGTTTAAATTAGACCCTCTATAGTGTACAATAGCATCCTTAAATTGCTTGCAATATGCAGTGGGGACGCTAATTAGTCTCCTATGGTGCTAATGTTGTCGTGCATCTATTCTTAATACATTTACATTCGCATATTTTTTACACTGCAGAAGAGACAGGATGGAAATGGTGAAAAACGCATGTTATGAAGTCATATGCAGTTTGAATTTTTTTGCTTGTTTGAAATCAAAGGATTTTGCGCTAAATGTGCCCACTTTGTTGTTATTTCAGCCTCTGTGTTCCTAAATACATTGACACCTAAATTCTATGTGGCACTTACTGGAACGTCTTCTCTCATCTCTGGACTCATATTGGTGAGCTCTCATCGTCTTACTTGTTCTGAGTGCACAACTATTATTTTAGCTTCTTTATTGCCATACTATGGTTTAAGGGATAATAAGGAACACCACAAAGAATTGACCACGTACTGTGCAACATACTGGGAACGTTTTACTTCTATTGGCTAATAATCAGCCTGTTGCTCAGTAGGTGATTGTACACAGTGTTCTTTGTAGGATATTGTTGACGCTACATCAGATAAATCATGACTATCTCCCCGTCTTTCCTCTCAACAGATATTTGAGTGGTGGTATTTCCGTAAATATGGCACCTCATTCATTGAGCAGGTGTCAGTCAGCCATCTGCGTCCTCTTCTTGGTGGTGTGGAGAGCAGCTCCGCCAGTGGTCTGTTCTCCTCAGTAAATGGAGATGCAGAGCCCAGACCCAGCGTTTCAGGTACACATTGAAGACATTGGGCTGTGGTTGTTCCGACTGTCTCTAAGGATGTAGGGCATTACACCTGCTGCACCATCTTCAGTGGTTAGGGTTGGGTAATAATATTGCTTTTGGTCTTTTAGCAGTACTCTATCAAAACAATAAGAAACTGCTTCATGTTATGGACATATTCTATAGTCTTGATTAATGACTATGAAACTGGCCTATATAATCAAAAACGTAGGGGTTGATTTTTGTTTTAACAGTTTTCTTTATTATATGATTGTGATACGATACCAACGTTAACTTTTAGAATTGTTTCTTTTTACCTGGCCTATATAATCAAAAACGTAGGGGTTGATTTTTGTTTTAACAGTTTTCTTTATTATATGATTGTGATACGATACCAACGTTAACTTTTAGAATTGTTTCTTTTTACCTGCCAGGGTGGATAAATCGACCAGCCATTTCTTAAAGAATGTAACCGTGAGATTTGTTTGACCGGCCAAATAGTCAAAGGTATCTGCCATTTGTTGGTGGTAGGGGTTCATTTTGGACCCTGGTGATAATATAACTTCATTCAGGATTCCTTATCCAAGCTGTTCTGGTTCACATGATAAAGATGACCCTGTCTAATGTTTCAAACACAATATCAAACTGTGAGAAATTATTGTAATTAATCTTGCGTCTTCTATTGTATCCTTTGCTTTTACAGAGTGTAAGGTCTGGAGAAACCCCCTGAATTTGTTCAGAGGAGCAGAGTATAGCAGGTGGGGTGCTTGCAAACAAAACTTTAAGATAGCTATATTGAAAGCAAACTGCATATTAATTAACTTGTAAGATGGCACATGAGACGTCCTACCACAGGGCCCCACTGGAGCATCATCAATGTCACGTCCACTAGACGCTACATGTGCTCTACAGGGAGCAGTTAGATGGAAAAGCATCCATGTACTAAGAATAATGTCATGAAATGAGCAAAAGTGGTTAGTAGACGCTAGCTTTTACAATCGAGAATTAAACTGCGATTATTTCGCTTTGTACTAAGGAGGAGCACCTTTCATTGATTATTATGGCAGCATGTCCAAGGCGATTGAAAAGGTTGACGTAACGCTCATTAAACACAACCATGATGGCACTGGTGCAGTCGAGACGTTGGGACATATTTCAAAATTCCTCTAAAGGTACCGGGCCATTGTGCTCCATGGTGCATTTTAAATGAGTATATCGCGGCATCTTCACATGCATGCACAGCCAGTGAAATATTGTTTTTCTTTGCTTGGCAGGTACACGTGGGTTACTGGGAAGGAGCCTTTAACGTATTATGACATGAACCTATCTGCACAAGACCACCAAACCTTCTTCACAGGGGACACTCAGCAGTTAAGGCCGGAAGACGCTGGTAAATTATTATTATTACTATTATTATTATTATTATTATTATTATTATTATTATTATTATGAATTAATTATTCCTGGTATTCCCTGACAGTAACAAATGTTTTGACAAATCAAGGGCAGAGTAGCAAGCACAGCTTTGGAGTGATTTTTGATCGAGTCCAGGCTGAGTGGATACACTTGGCACTACAAAGCGTACTTATGTTGTAGGTTGTGACATCCCCCAGCATCAATACGCGTACATGAGAAATATGAACAAGCAAGAGCCAGATACAAAGTCTGTGTTTCCTTAGATGGAGGGCTTTTTGAATTGAGTGTTTGCTTACGTTTGAGGGATGTTTTCAAAGGCTGCGGTGACGCATCTTTTAATACGTGTTTGATTGTTCCAGTGATGCAAAAAGCCTGGAGAGAGAGAAACCCGCAGGCCAGGATCAGAGCAGCCTACCAGGCCATAGAGATGAACCATGAGTAAGTTCTGTGCCACTCATGCATTCTTATAGTTCGACGGTATATTTATCTTTTTTTAAACTTATTTAAGCAAATTCAAGTCAAAAGAGGAACTCTGCATGAATATCACTATTGCATTTGTGAAGCCATGACAAGAAATTAAACTGAACAAATGTATTATCTTCATTGAATCAAAATAACTAAAGTATGTGGTATAAATTAATAAAAAAACATGTTGATTGTGTCTGTGCGTGCGCTGGTGCAGGTGTGCCGCAGCCTATGTGCTTCTCGCGGAAGAGGAGGCCACCACTATCACAGAGGCAGAGCGTCTCTTCAAACAAGCACTTAAAAGTGGTAGGAACCATCATTTTCACTTCTTTACATTCAAAACACACACAGATTCATCATCATACTGTTCTCCGAGCCATGGACAAAGGAGAAACGCAACACAAAATCACTGCCCGTCTACACCATTTTTTTATGTCATTCATTAACCTCCTGCTTGTTTCACACAGCAGGAAAAGATGTCAACCTGCTGGTGTACATAAAGCGGAGGCTGGCCATGTGTGCACGCAAGCTCGGCCGAATTAAAGAAGCAGTTAAAATGATGCGAGATGTGAGTGATCCCTGTGCTGAAAGTTCATATGGCTTGCTGGGTCTATTTATTCAATTATTCATTCATTCATGCGTTCATTCATTCATTCACCGTGGCCTCTGAAAGCAGCGGCCAAAGGTGACGTTTTCTTAATGTGTTGGATTAACTCCAGGACGTAAGATTAAAGACCAGTAAAAAAAAAAAACATGCTGATGTTGTAATCAATGGCTTTAACATTTTTAGATAAAAGCCTCGGTTGCCACTCTTAAACGGGCTGAATTTCTGCATAGTTGCTTTCCATCGACACTCAATGAACTTCACAATTAATGAACACACACACTATGCAGAGAGGGGTTAAGTGTTTGGCACCAGGATACCGTGACCCTCCCCCGTGGTTGCCAGTCAATCTGCTCCACCTCCTTAGCTAACACTGCTCCACTCTTCATGATGAACTGTCTGGCGGATTTCTTCATGTATTAATTGAGAATGTATGTGGGGCAAGCTGTGGAGTGTTCCACTGTTACCTTCGTCAAAAGCGTGTTTCTCACCCTTTTTTTTTTCCATTTGCTCTCTTCACAGTTAATGAAAGAATTCCCATTGTTGGGAATGTTAAACATACACGAAAACCTCTTGGAGGCCCTCCTAGAGCTGCAGGCATATGCTGATGTGCAAGCAGTGCTCGCCAAATACGATGGTGTGTGTGCAAGATCAACAATATGGCTGCATTGAAGAGACATGATTGTCCATCTTTGTTTTTATTGAAGTGTTTTAATTTCTTCTCCTGAATAGATATCAGCTTGCCAAAATCAGCAACAATATGCTACACATCTGCACTTCTGAAAGCACGGGCTGTTTCAGATAAGTACGTTTGTGTTTTTTGTATGCAGTTTATACTGGAACAACCTAATTTGCCCATTAGCGATATACTTAACCTATTGTCCATTTACTAAAGTCTGTGTGTGTGTGTCTGTGTGTGTGTGTGTGTGTTTGTGTGTGTGTGTGTGTGTGTGTGTGTGTGTGTGTGTCCAGATTCTCTCCCGAGGCAGCGTCTCGGCGAGGGCTCAGCACAGCAGAGATGAATGCTGTAGAGGCCATACACAGAGCTGTGGAGTTCAATCCACACGTGCCAAAGGTCAGGCAACAACAAACACACATTCGCACATAAGCGCACAGGGGCACACACACACAGACTCATTAAAAAAACTAACACACACACACACTCAATAAAACACACACACACAGACTAAATAAAAAACGCACACACACCTCAATAAAACCTCACACACTCAATAGACTAATAAAAACACAGACAGACCCCCCCCCACACGAACACACACTCAAACAACTGGTGAGGACCAGTACATCTTAGTCAATCTGCATGCTGGATACACAACATCCTGACTGCGTGTTTACCATTAACCCATTTGTACCGGCTGCGCGGAGCAACATTGTATCTACTAGACACAATGTTGCGCCGCACAGCGCCTGCTGCGCGGTGCGACATTGTATCTACTAGATACAATGTTGCGCCGCACAGCAGCCGGTACAAATGGGTTAAGCCAGTAGAGCTGGTTGGCTGGTATCATGTTTATTATGTTTTACCAGCAGGTGTCACTAAAGGTCCTTGTTGGTAATTGCATTGTTGTGTCTATTTTCAATTGGGGTTTAGATCTTTTCATGTCATTGTCAGGTTGATTTTAAGATTGGTTGTTTTTCATTTGTGTAAAATGGTTTGGGCTGATGGGCTTATGGCTTTGTTTCCAATTTATTTTCTTGTATATAAGTGATCACAGCATTGTTTCCTGAATAATAACGACTAAAATTATTACTCATATAAGTGAAGAATATTATCATTCAATATACAGGTTGGCCCCATCGCTTCAGCACATATCAGTGTAGCATGTGGTTGTGATGCAAAACACGCAACACACACTTCAACAATACCCTGGATGATTCTGCTGCCCTCTACATCTCTTCCCACAGGGATTAGGCTTGGGTTACACACACACACACGTGCACGCACACGCACACACAAACACACTCCTATCTACAGCAGCACAGTTTTGTCTTCATTTATCCTTTGTTGTGTGTCTGTGTTTCATCTCTCGTGCCTCTCTTTAAAAAGAGAGAGAGAGTGTGTGTAGCTTGTGGGGCCACAGGCTGGGGGGGAAGCTCTTTGATGGGTTCTTTGAAGTGAAGAGCCCTCATCCTCCATGTCTTTCCAACTGTCGCCCACCTGACTCCAACCCCACCCCATCACCACTACCCTGCCTTGGGCATCTCTCTTGTCTCCCTCTGCCCCTCTCCCCCTCCCTCCTTCTCTTTTATCACCTCACACACAGACACAGCCACACGCACGCACGCACACACACACACACACACACACACACACACACACACACACACACACACACACACACACACACACACACACACACACACACACACACACCGAGTGTTGACATGTTATCATGGACAGACTACACAAATAAAAAGGGCACATTGCCCCACACCACCTGGGCTCTGCGGTTTCAGAGTCAAAGGACACCTTACACTTGCCTCGTACAATAGACTTATCTGACTTTTATCTTCTGCTGTCTCTCCGGGATAGTTCACCTGCTGCTCGTGCATTGAAACAGCCCGGCTACTGTCACTATTGCCAAAGTAACCGAAGGGCACTTAAACCGACTAATAAACGGATGATGTGACATTTATTGGGTTGCTGTATTGTTGTTGTTTGCGCAGAAGCTCTAGTAAGTGTGCATAGTTAGGCTCAGGGGATGTCATAAAAAAGTTCTCAAGCAGTAGCTGCAGGGCCGCGTAGTTTGGCGCCTGGCTTATTTACTGAACTAATAATGAGACGTAGACAAGTGGAGGCAAAGGCGGCTGCTCTTGCAGCTATTTGTACTGCCAAGCAACACAGTTCTTGAAAATAAAAGCATCCAAATTCAGGTCTGGATGTTTAGAATTCCTCAGAGATCCCATTTTGTTATAACCTTGACGTGTTTTACTTTCAAATGCTGGAGCATTAAAGCTGTCATATTGCGATAAATGAAGCTGTAAAATGTCAGGCCACCGTGAAATGGTATATTTGTCATAATTGCGTTGTTTAGATTGGGAGATTGTTAAACCACATGCAACCTGTCCACCGTGAACACCATGGAATTTAATCAGATCTGGAGAATCAGAGTTTGGGGATATTACTACTGACAACCTAAATCATTGTATCACGCTACATGTTGTGAAGATAATGCTCAGACTCAAAGTGGAACTGTGATGGAGTTTGTTTATTTTGTGTTGTCGAGTGTGTCTAAATCAATCACCTGTGATTTAGGTGGTCTCTGAGAACCTCTGAATAATATATGAATATGCTCAGTCATACTTCGGTGAAGTTAGCCAAGCGTCGGACTGGAACTGTTTAACTATTCTTCATACTTGTGATTCATATCAGTAAATTCTTCAGTTGTTAATTTTTTATATGGCTTCTGGCGCAAATATCCAGTTATGGAATGGGCTGAACCACTCACATACTTGTTCACGTATCCTTGTTTCCCAGAGTCATTTTTCACATGAGCAGGTTTCTCAAGAGTGTGTGACTTCCACCGAGAGGCCAACACAGAGGGCTGCGATGCAGTGGGCTGTGGCCACAAGACAGGTTATACACCGGGAACGGGTGGCCTTAAACAGCACCCTTTTTCTGACGTCACACACCGGCTCTCTTGAACCGTTGCTAAACCCTAGACACCTACCGGAGACCAGACACACACCGTACGCACACACAACTCAGTCAAACCCGATGCCCTGGCGTTGCTCACCTCGCCCTCTTGTATCTTTCACCTTGTCATCCTTCCTTTTCGCCCTCTTCTATTCTTTTTTTTCTTTTCTTTCATCCCTCCCATCTCCGATGGTTTACCTCGCCCTCTCTCCCCCTCCCTGCCTCCCTCCCCATCTTTCTGTCCATTCCAATCAGGCAGTCCAGCGCTCCGTGGTTAGGAGGCTGACATTGGGCCGGATGCGTGCATGGCCGATCAAGGGTTGTGGGGCCTCTTCAATCTGCTTTGCATTTGCATGGAGTCCTTTTGGCCCGCGTTCCTCTGGGCATCGGGGTGACACGGGCCCATCTAGCCGGCTAGTTTTCTCCATTTCAGGGAGCGGTTTCTCATCTCACCCCATTTGCCTTGACAGTTCCTATTCGGGGGGTAGCCCATCATGGCGAAGGAGCCGGCCCCCGTGGTCGGGTTCACATCTCAAATTGGCTTTTTCGTTCGTAAATTGAGTCACACCATGTCTTTGAATTGAGGCGCACCATGTCTTTAGGTCTAAATTTAGATGGATGAGGTTTGACTCTGAGATGAGATAAGAGAGGGTATTTCCTCCTATTTCCTTATTAAGTGTTGCTGGCGTTATCCTGCAGATTCTTTTCCTTCTTCCAGTTTTCATGAACATAACCCTGTGTAGTATTTGGTGGTTCTTCCCAGAAGTGCATATTTGGTCGTCTCTGCAAGCTGTTTTGAGATAAATTTCCGTCTACCTTCTTCTCCCTCACCAAACCCACTGTCCTCATTGTACGCTTGTGACAATTGCATTGTTTGTACTGTGGGTATAGTCCTATGGTGTGCCTGTGTGTGATTGTGTTTGTGTACTGTGGGTATAGTCCTACGGTGTGCTTGTGTGTGTGATTGTGTTTGTGTGCTGTGGGTTTAGGCCTATGGTGTGCTTGTGTGTGTGATTGTGTTTGTGTACTGTGGGTATAGGCCTACGGTGTGCTTGTGTGTGTGATTGTGTTTGTGTACTGTTGGTATAGGCCTACGGTGTGCTTGTGTGTGATTGTGTTTCTGTACTGTTGGTATAGTCCTATGGTGTGCCTGTGTGTGATTGTGTTTGTGTACTGTGGGTATAGTCCTATGGTGTGCCTGTGTGTGATTGTATTTGTGTACTGTGGGTATAGTCCTATGGTGTGCCTGTGTGTGATTGTGTTTGTGGACTGTGGGTGGAGGTGGTTAGCCAGTCAGGCTCTTTTGAACACGACGGGGGGCTTATGTCACCGTCGCATGATTAGAACGAGAAGGCCGCTCGTGAGTTATGCCCTGGGCTTATGACTGGCCCAGGATAAAAGAGGAACACATGAAACACAATCCTTTCATCAAAGAGGCAGCAGAGCACAGGGAGGTACGGTGTACCGAGCAGGAAGGAGGGACGGGATGGTGGGAGGAGGATCTGACTGCCGAGGTGTCGCCAGGTCTAGCGTGCCACGGAGGACAGCTGCCCTGTGCGGCCCCCCTTCCAAACTGTTTCGCCTTAAAGCAAACCAGACACGGGGTCAAGAGACTGAGACATAATGGTCGCCCCTCATAGGTGAAACTTCAAACCTATGCATGTCTGTAATGAAGGAGAAACCACGTGTAGAATTGATAAAGGGACAGCGTTTGTAGCAACAGCGTTTGTTTATATTCAACAGTGGTTTTCTCAAGCAACTAGACCTGCACCAGTTTCAGCTATATGGTGTAGCTGTTGGCACTGTGTGCAAATAACCCCCAAATATAAACAATATTATTTAAGATGTGCAACCTTTTTTAACGTTAGTCTGCAGTATTTAAAAGGCGGCACTGTGTAACCTTATTGCTGGAACATGGCATTAACATTGCCAGGGGTTCAAAACCAATGATATTTAACAATTATTCACAGAGGTGAATAATTGTTATAGTGTATACTACATGTGAATACTCCCAAAATAAACAAGATAACACTTTTTGCCGGGATATACTTGTTTTTATTAGCGAACAAAGCAGGACTTTTTGCGATGAAAACAATATCCCGAGTTTGAGATCTCAATCATGGGATATTGCCCAATATCCTGAGATAGCGAACAATTGCTCCATCTTAGGAGGTTCACATTTAGCATATACTAAATTGATATTTATTTACAATAAATATTAAAATATGTGGGGTATAATTACTAGACAAGTATGACAACGGGATGTGATTAAAATAGAACAAGTACAGTAATACAGTCAATCTTGAACCAAGTAAATAAAACCATGAATGGAGCAAAGGGTTGACTAGTCCAGTGGCTTGGCACACTGGACATGACTGAAGGTGTTCCAGGATGTGAGCGCGGCTCAGAGGCCAGGGCCTGGGATAGGGCAGCGGAGCGGGGAAGGGGCATGCTGGGATTGGCCTGTCTTCCGTGGCAGTCACGAGAGGTTCAGGATCACGGTTACCTGGCGTGTCAGAAAGGACCAAGGAGGAAAGGAATTAGGATGAGCGGGGTTTTAAACAGGCTGCTCGACTGACTTGTCTGGCTGGTTGTCTGTCTGTGATCACAGCACTGTAACGGCTCACTTGCCGACCGGCTGACCGACTTTTTGGCTGGCTGGCTGGCTGGCGGGCCGGCAGGGCCTGTGACCATGGAGGGGATTAGAGAGGATTATCTGTGGGGTAACCTTCGCAAAGTGTCAGTCTGAGAGCCAGAGCGCTGCGGTGCTGTCTGCCTGGGAATTTGGCCCAGCGGGGGCGTCGGCCCCACACGCTGGATTAGTTAAACACAGAACCTGGCCACACTGGGCCACACAGACATACCACACATAGAGCGGCCGCCTCAGGAGACCGGGAAGCAGTTGAGAGGCTACCACACGTTCAGTCCGGCACTGAGCGTTTGAGAACACACAAAGAATGGAGGGATGCATTCCAATGTACCGCATCCAAGCATGCTCTTATTCTTAGCCAAGATGGCCATTTTCCCAAGACATGGCACTTGGTTCACATTCTATACATCGCAGCTCTCCGTTACGGGGGCATTCATCAGCGCGGTGGGTGGACTGAGCGACTCGGCGGGCCAGACCTACACAGCAGGGAGGGGGTGTAGTGTAACAATAACACACGAGAGAGCTTTGGAAAGCTTTTCCCTCCCACATTGAACAATTGCACAACAAATACCTCACATGAGGGAAATATTTTTGTGTCTGTTGACAGTTAGCAAGTGGGAATTGCGCAACAGGATGTAATGGATGAGGTATCAACTTGGAAACGGGGGGAGAGAGGCGAGGTGATTCAAACTAAGTAGTGACCTATGATACTGCATTGATCTCTGCAGCTCCACCAACAGTGAGGTTAGATTTCCTGGAGCCGGTAGGAATAGTTGAGGTCCTACCAGGGTGGTGATTGTTTGACAACCCCATGGCTGGCTGACCATGTCCTTTTCACAATGCCACCCCGCACTCCTTAATAATTATGTTGGATCTAACCACTGCAACATACTAGGCATGGTACAGTCCTGGGGAGCATCCTACCAGAACACCCAATTATGTTTTTGGTAACCTTTTATTGTGCGGTCGGGTATAACATTATTGCGTGCGCTGTATATTCCATCAAATATAGTGCTGACAATTTGCTTGTTCAAAAGGAAACAGTTGAGAAACTGAGTGCAGAAACACATTGATTATGCATAGATCGATTCTTATTGAATTTGAATAAGCATATTCTAGCACTGCTGTTTGTTTGGTGTTCAGATAACCAACCAAATATTTATGGTGTACGGTGTTCTTTTACTTTTGGTTACTAGATTCAAAGCTTATGTCTGACCTATGTGGCTCATCGGTGGAACATGCCATTAACACTGCCAGGGTAAGGGGTTCTATTCCCACGTTGAAAAACTGTCTTCTCTGACCATAATGCCACGGCCAGTGTGTTCTCCTTGAATTGTCTGTTCCGGGTTGGCTCGTTTTTTTTTGTTTTTGCCTGTGCGTGATGTTTCGCTATTCTTCTAGTACGCTTGGTGGCCGGATATGAATTGGCACACAAACTCGGCGTGCTGCAGCCATGGTAACTTATTAACAACTAGCTAAGATAAAAAAAATATATAGCCTGAGATTGATTCTACCAGACCTAACAAGCGTTTGGAACAGCTCCATGACCAAACACAGGTACATCTTGGAGATGGATTTGAAAGATGGAGACTGCTTGGAGCCCAGTTCGATTTCAAGACTGATGCTGCATGAGTTGGTTTATAATTTGCAAACCTATTCATTTGCTGAACAACCTACAGTGATCAGCGTACTTGTCTACGCTTGTCATTGTCAAAATATTTTTTTGGACCTCGTCTCCAAACAACATCATCTTGGCTCGTCTTGTGCTCATGTTGGTTCAGTGGCCTCAAGCTGGTAACCCGTCTGATCTTCTGTTTTGAGGAGGAGAGGTCAGGCCGACTAATATTGTGATTTAGACTCAAATTCCCATTTGAAACGGTCTGTGTCAATTTAACATATTATAACTTTCATTTTTTTTTTGCTCCTAATTGTTTGCATTGTGCCTTGCACTTTGCACTAGCACTTTGTAAACGTGCTATACAAATAGTCTATTATACGTCTATGTGCATGGAGAATCCGATTTCAATAGACACCCTACCGGTTTCTATAGGCTCATCCTATATGTTTGTGTGGTCTCTTGCTGTGTTGCAGTACCTGTTGGAGATGAAGAGTCTGATCCTGCCACCAGAACACATCCTCAAGAGGGGAGACAGTGAGGCGGTGGCGTACGCCTTCTTCCACCTGCAGCACTGGAAGAGAGCAGAGGGGGCCTTAAACCTGCTGCACTGCACCTGGGAGGGAAGTACGTAGAGCGCGCCAGCACAGCCACGCAGTGAGCCACCCGGCGCAGGAGTTTCAGTTGCTCACTGAAATGTCTCACCTTCTTTAGTTATTTGAGATTTATTTATGCAAGTTAAGGGTTGTTATTTTATGTGTTATTTCAAGTGACACAAGACGCGCAGTTATTATGTTCAGTCACTGAGACAATTTAATGTTTGCCGTGCATTCACCGCATTCCTCCCAGACACTCAATCTCGGTTATAGCGTGCAATAACCAACCTGCGTCTTTCTGAAGAACGGGCTTCACTCTCCTTGTCGTTTATTTAATTGTATATGTTTCGTTCTGAGTAGCAAATAGTAGGCATACAAGCATCCCTGTGTTAGTTGTTAGGTGAGTGCTGCATGCAGCGCTCAACTATTGTTCTTCATAAGTTTTATTCTTTCTTTCTTTATTATTCTCTACAAACTTTGGTACCTATCTCCTACCTCAATTTTTCACCTAGAGACTCAAATTTTAAAATATTCAGAATAGCTTGGAATCGCACGCGTCTTTTCCGATTTTTTAAATATTTTATACTTTTTAAGATATTCTACTTTTAAAATACTATCTTATTTTTAACATGGGAGCCAATGGGAGGACGGCAGAGCCGTCCTCTGGTACTCCAACTGTTCTAAATCAATTTTCAACCGTTTATCTTCGTTCAAACCATTTAATAATTCTACACACTTGTATCTTCAATAATATCTAAACGGAATTTCGATATAATTTAAACTTTCTTCAGAATCACAGCTTAGTTTCATACCGGATTCGTTTTCAGCTGTTTTCATTGAAGACGTCTGCCCATTCTGACACACCTACTACTTAAGACATCGTAACTCAATCATTTTTCAACCGTTTACCTTCGTTCAAACCATTTAACAAATCTACACACTTGTATCTTCAATAATGTCCAAACGGAATTTTAATATCATTTAAACTTTATTCAGAATCACCGTTTTAGTTTCATTCAGGCAGTGTTGCCAGATTGGGCTGTTTTTCCCGCTCTATTGGGCTACTTTTAATCACGCACCGGCTCGCTATTCTCTTAAAGACACACACACACACCAGTGTTTCCGCTAGAAAAAATTGGTGCCGGTCATGTGACCTGGAAGGGTTAATTTTAACGTTTTTATATCGGGCCCAGAAAATCAAGCCCATACCGACCCGAGCCCGTACACGTTCTGTCCGAGCTGTAATTATGAGCCCGAGCCCGATTTCAACCCGACATTTTTTTTAATACATGTTTAACTTTGTACACATTTGTTGCTTAGGCCTACTTTGCTGAATAAATATGTAAGGAATAATGTATAGAACAGCGGTCATTATCTGGAAAATAAGCCCCGACAGGGCGAACAGGACACTGACGCGCAGCGCAGGTGTCTTGCTTCGCCCTGAAGGGGCTTATTTTCGATTATGACCGGCGACGTTCTATACATTATCCCGCTTATTACACGGCTACTTGCCAAAACGAAAAAATAACTTCACATGGTGTGTCTTTTTACAATTTATTCGTTACCAGCATTCGTAGTGTGGATCAGCAGAGAAATAGTCCACCAAATACGTTGACGTCGCTTAGCAACCGAAGACGGTGGGGTTGACAAGTAACCGGACTACTTACTACTCATGCAAGTGAACGGAGCGTTCCAAGGCATTGAGAAGACCCGTGTGATAAAGGCCTATAATATTTCTGTTTATGGCGTAGATTTCCCCTCAGATTAGGCCAATAAAGCAATGATTAAAAAAAGCCGACCCGGCTCGAGGATAGTGGTGTGAAATATCGGTCAATCAAAACCCTAAATGTTTTACATGAATTGGCTAAACAAATGACCACTGTAGCATATTTAAACGCAATTCAAATTGTGCAGAGAGAATTATTTCCATTGGTCATTCTGACTGGAGACATTTAGAATTTTCGGTCCTCCTCATTTTTTTCCGGTCATTGACCGGTAATTGCCGGACAACGGAAACTCTGACACACACACACACACACACACACACACACACACACACACACACACACACACACACACACACACACACACACACACACACACACACACACACACACACACACACACACACACACACACACACACACACACACACACACACACACACACACACACCAGCAGTGCAGGGCAATACATTTGACCTGCACTGCTGGTGTGTGTGTGTGTGTGTGTGTGTGTGCGCACACACACACATTAGCAATGCTTTGCGCTTTTCATTCAGCTGTCACTTTATTTGTTTCCAACCATTTACATTTTCTTAAATGGTGTGCATGTTTACATTGTTTACTCCATTCAGACTTTTGAACTTTTGTTAAAATCCCTTCACTTGATTTAAGCCATTTAACGTTTCTCTATGTCTTTATAAAAATATTTTAAACCTTACTTTGCACTACAGCACTCACCGCATTTTCTGCAGGAAATGCATTTTCTAGTTACTTTTGAAGTATCTATAGTTTACATCACAGGCCCAGACTGCTCCCAGCTAATTCCTTCGGCTCCATTTTAAACCAGCTGGCTACTCCGGGGCTTTAATTGAAGATGAGCGGGAGCATTGTCCAATATAAATAGGTCTCTAAACGGCATAACCAAAGTGTTGCGTAGCTGATTGCTGCCCCAGTACTGGCATGTCTACATAGTTCCAACAATGTGAAGCAAAACAAGGCTTTCTTGAAACCTAGACTTTATAACAGCGCTGCCTGTCTGTGAAGCTGGACCCCAGGGCTGAGCTTGTTGACAGCGCTCCTTTCATGGGCACGGATTTCACCAAGAGTCTGTGTGTTGCACTAACACAGTCCGTTTTAATTTCACAGTTCTGGCATGGGCGGGCTATGTTAATCTACGTGAAACTGTATATGCTTCCTTTGCATAGTTGCTATCTTAGATTTGGCTCGATTTCATTCGTCCCATTGATGCAATCAACAATGTTTCCAATGCCTCAAATAAATCCAAATCAATAATGAATGAAAAGTATATGCTTGCGTTGATGAACCGTTGCATGGGCTGGAGTCAAAAATGTCCGCATTGCCCCTTCCAACTTCATTGATTGACCCGAAATCATAAGACACAAGAACCGCAGCATTTATCCACAATTGTTATCATTATAGAATTATCTTGATTATCTTCCATTGTAAAGTATCTTATTGGGTCTCCCAGTTTAAAATTTATATATAAAGCATATATTTAACTGTTAAATTAGTATTAGATCGTCAAAGGAAAATCTGGTGTAGGCCTAAAATAACCCTTTCGCTGCTCCCCTAGTTCACAGTCCTTGTTTTGCTACATTTTAAAGCTTTGTACCCTCTTCTCTCCAGCCTTCCGGATAATTCCCTACCCCCTGGAGAAGGGTCACTTGTTTTATCCCTACCCAGGATGCACGGAGACGGCAGATAGAGAACTGCTACCCTGTGAGTACCACCTCTTACCCGCTGTCAAATCACACGTTCAGGTGTTCGTCACCAAGGAACTCCTGCACAAATGAGACCCTATTTCGACCCCCTTTCTCACCAACACAGTTCCCAGTAGAATTGCCTTGTGTGGAGGTTACAGAACGTCCCCGTTCCTCCTGAGACAGAGTTCACTATGCTGCTGTTCTCCTCATTCGGTTTCGTTTACAAAAGCTTTGACATTCTACGTTGTTGACGTGACGCCCTCTCTCCTCCAGCGTTCCACGAGGTCTCCGTGTATCCAAAGAAAGAGCTTCCCTTCTTCATCCTCTTCACAGCAGGCCTCTGCTCCTTCACTGCCATGCTGGCCATGCTCACGCACCAGTTCCCCGAGCTCATGGGCGTCTTTGCCAAAGCGGTAAGTAAAGTGGCTGCTGTTCCTGAGTCTCCTCTCCTTTGATGGAGGTTGTGTTCCTGGTCTTCTTCTTGTACTCTAATGTGAACAGGATGGCAGGACGTCAGTGGCCCCTCTGGTCCCCAGATGCAAGCGTGTTGTTGATGGCTGATGACATATAGCTCACATGGCACCAGTAGCTTTGTTTTTCTTTTCATAGTCGCTATTCATAGCCCCGTTGACTCTTGGGCGCCATTGAAGATCATTTCATTTATTTTCACACATAGCTGTTTCTATCCGCTGTTTTTTTTTTTTCTTTTGTAAAATGTTCCACTTTAGTTTAATAATACTTCTTTTTACCCTGGAAGGTCAGCACTGTTTTTACTCTTTTTTTAAGATTATCTTTTTATGGGCTAAAGGCTATCATTGTTTTGTATGACTGTTATTAATCTAGTGAAACCTAAACACTTTAACCCTCGTGTTAACTTCTGTCTTTTATCACTGTCAATGACCCAAGAGGCTCATGGGAGTCATAGGCCTGTGAAGTCAGTTTCCCTCTGAAAAAAAGATGCAGTCCAACTTAACCATGGCTTACCACAATGCATTTACAGCCTTATCAATATTGCTAAACACAGAATTATGCTTCTTTCTTTTCTTTTTACTGTTTATATAAAAGAAATGCAGCCCATGCAGCCACATTTTTGACTGACCCTTTGACTCATTCTTTGTTTATGTCCTCCCCTGTTTATCAGGCTCTTCCTTTAGTCCGTCTCGTAGCCACAGCGAAACGCACGCGAGCTGAGCGTTCATCCTATTGCGTTACGGGAAAGGCCGTGCGTAAATAGTGTTTTTACAGCGGGTCGAGCGAGCCTGGTTTGTGTACTGCTCAGAGAGAGGGAGGGAGCGGACCTACGCTGTGAGTGGGGAGGTGCTCTCCGCTCCCTGAGGGAAAGCAGTGGAGCAGGCAGGCGGGCGTGGCTGCTCTAGTAGCCCTCTGCCTTCTTCATTCACCTCTCGAAGACGTGGAGCTTGTCCCCGTTGTGGTCGCTTGTTTATCGGGATCAGAAGATGGGTTCTGAGGTCCCCAGATCCAGTCGTGTACGGGGGCGTGTGTGTGTTTGCAAGGCTGAATTAGAGTTGAATGTGGGATTGGAAAGCTTGAATGCAGCTGCACGTCGTGAATGCAGGTGCATGTGACACCTCTTTGTAAATCCTTTCTATTATAACTTGGTCTAATCCTAACCAATCATTTAGTTATCAACCATCTGCAGCCACAGGTTTTATCCGTCAAGACAGTCGGCGTCATTTCGCTTTCCTGAAATGTTCTTTCTCATGGTTGCATTAATACCCTGTTTACACTGAAAGGAAATATTTGTGTGTGTGTGTGTGTGTGTGTGTGTGTGTGTGTGTGTGTGTGTGTGTGTGTGTGTGTGTGTGTGTGTGTGTGTGTGTGTGTGTGTGTGTGTGTGTGTGTGTGTGTGCGTGCGATCACAAGCACTATGATAGCTGGCCAACTCAGAGTTGTTTTGCAGGAGAGCACGAGGCCCCTAAGGGGGGGGGGGTCTCGGCACTACTCTGTGTGCTCCACCACCTCATTTACTGACTCTACGTCAACAACACTTGGGGAAATTGAAAAGAATGAAGTCTAGGAAAATGCATCGGACTGACCACTGACCTCCCTAGGGTAAATGGTGTTTTTTCAGAGCCTGAGATTCCCTGACCACTGTGTTCTTCTCTCCGCAGTTCTTCAGCACCCTCTTCGCTCCCCTGGGGTTCTTCGCAGACAAGATGGAAAGCTTCATGCCGTCCAGTTTTTGGCATCAACTGACTCGAATTTGACCCCCATCTAATGAGAAAAATGCTGTTAAGAGCACACACACACACAGACAAACACACAGACAAACACACACACACATAAGCACATACACTCAGACATAGACACACACACATAGATGAGCGACCATCAGCACTCCGAGGCTCGAAAAAAAAGTTTGCTCTCCTGTCTTCAGCGGTGCTGTCCACTTGTCGCGTTGTTTCTGATTACGTTGGCGGAGGTTGTATCAACACAGCCCCGAGGACTGTTAACATGGGGAGCATTTAGTCCTCCCCAACAGTTGAACAACTTTAAATAAGGATCATTTTCAGGAAAAGAAAAGGGATTTCAGATTGTACGATTTTCTTTTTTTTCTGTTTTCTTTTCGTTTTTGTTTTCGTTCATAGGTTTGGGGTAACAACGTATGAGATGCTCATCAAAACATGAACTAGTATTAAGAAAGATGTATCAACTCCAAACTGTTTGCAAATATTTCCGATTCTTCATTTGACGCTTTGTTAACATTCGAAACCATCATCGTGTTTCACAACGTCTGACTTTTATGCTTGTTTTCTTTTCCATTACCTTCCTTTTTTTATTTTATTTCTTTTAAGATGCTCTCGTGTCACAGTTTACAGTTTGTTTCGTGAGATGACTCATCTTTAAAAAGCTAACTTCTGGTGTTAAACTGCCCCACTTCATAGTGTTTTAACTCCTTTTCTGGTTCAGACGCAGGGACTTGGTTGTCTTTTAACATATTGGAGACAATGAAATAAGGGCCTTTAACACAATAACCGATACCACGCTGGATATCCCGTCACGGAAAGACCCAGAATACGGCAGTCACATCTGCGCCTCTATGCCGCCACACTCTCCTCTTCAGCAGCTAGGACGTCAGTCCGACAGAACCGATAGGTAACCAATATTGGTTCTAATGGGATTGACTGCCGCGGGGCTCATTGTGAACGCCGGGTCTACCCTAAATCTCCACAACTGGGATTGACTGGAGCGTTTGTTAGACTTCCTAATAACAGAGCTGTGATTTACTGCCTTTGAGTGCCTGCAATATATACAACACCTCGGTGGTTCCAACAGTTGTTGCTAAGGCATGACACTGCAGTATTATACGAACCAGGGGTGGGGGGTTTGAGGTGGGAGGGGGGGGGATAACCAGACAACGTCTCCGGTGCTGAAGCATCACAATATAAGACACACGAAATAACAGCAGTAGTGCTTCTAGAAGTGCAACCCAAGGTGCGCAAAGGCACGTTATGTAGGAGCAATAACTGCAAGGGCATTTCTAGTGTGGTTTAGTGTTCTTCCACTGATGACAGTACTAAACATTGATTGCATTAGTTATACAATGTATTGGCTGTGTTTCTCTTTTTGTTTATTTGGTGATCTCTTTTCAGTGGAGCTGCACCACCCATCGAACAGCAATGGACTCATGCATTATTTATTATGTATATTTATTTTATACTCAAAGGTGCAAAGAAGGGTTGTTTTTTTGACTGTCCAAATCGAAGCCCTAAATCCTCAAGAGGGTTTTTTTTTGCTCCATTCTCTGGCCAACAATATGTGAATGTGTAATGTTTATTCTTGTGTTTCTGTGGAAGAAGTAGCACAGCATGCTGAGGACAGGAGAACGATGGAGAACAATGATCTATTATAGCTACCATGTGATGAAAAACGCACAATAAATTGGTCCTTGAATGTAATGGAAGTGATTGTTGTTTTTGTGGCGGTGTGAAGTGATTTGGTTTGGGTTTTGTTAAGTATGTCAAAGTGTGCGCCCGCTTTCCCTTTCTTTAAAGTGGTTATTCTAAAGCTTGTATATATTGTAGTGTTCTGAAGCTGTTCCAAGGAAGCCTCAGCTTCCTTGGAACAGCTAGGAACCAAATACTTTTTCTGCTCAAAGAAACTGACGCAGAGCCTGTTCCTCATTCCACAGGTGACTTCACTATTCTGTAGTTCATACACTTGATGCTTTTCAGATCTATGAAGTGATAATGTCAAGGCCTTATCGAGGACCCGCTAACAAGTGTATTCAAGTGTTTGTTCTCAGAGCAGCGGGAGTTTAATGGGAATATCTCCTTTACTGCTATACTGATGCTGTTAAAGTACCCTGCAGTGAGGCTAATGGAGATCTACGATAGCTGCTAGTCTAGGTGGGCGGCATAACAAATAGCTTGGAAACACCACTGCTGAAATGTTGTTCTTTTACTGTAAGCCCAGAGATGACAGGAGATATTTGTGACGATTGTCTCCCGGGATATCTGTTGGTTATGGCTTCTTAGAAAATTAGCCTCAACAAGTGATGCTTTCTGTCTCATCATTGCCCTGCCCCCTTCCCTACCCTGTCTTCTGCAATCACCCAACCTAAAAACTGCTACAGATTTCACTCCTAGTATAGTGAAGCATTCATTTGTTTACTGACTTAATGGAGTTGTATGCCCTTGATTGAACATGCACTAGTGTGTATATTGTAAATTGCAAATGAACAACCTTTTAAGCCGAAACCACTTTGAAAGGTTGTTGATTCGTTATTTTACAGGCTGCGGTTTGTTAATGCGTTTCATTTTATCTTCGCAGACACATAGTTGGTTCTCTCGCAGCATATTAATAAAATAAATCAGAAAATTATATAGGCCTATATGAGATCATTTGGCCAGGAAACGTATGCACATGCTACGCTCAAGACCAATTCCACATCACCCTTAAAGTCTTGATAGGCTTGGCGATTAGGGCCGATATAACTGACTTTAGGGCCAAATAAAGCAGTAAAACTGCAATGTTTGCCAGAGATTTTCAATTTTTTGTACAGTACTTGGAATAAACTTGAGATAATTAAAATTTTCTAAAAATACACATATCCAATGTCTCATCATGCTATGTGCAATAGATAATAATCACACTTTAAGGTTTGTGCAACGGTGGCCCCGCGTCAGACCAGCTGGACGGAAGAGAAAAATGTGGGAAATGGTGTAGGGTGTTGTGGACCTTTTTCAACACGACACTGTCTCCACAGGCATCTTTCTCCATCCCTCTTTTCATGCACTTGCATGTTAAACATCCCTTTGGTCCGCGGTGTCTCTTCTGCCCCCCGCGGACCTATTTTAGCTCAGAAATGTTGTCACATTGAGATGCCTGTTTGATATCACTATGATGGAACAGAATGCCAACCATGCCACTCCTGTTATTTTTACACACTTCCACTGGATCAAACATCGCTGCGGACAAAGCGCATGCCTCCGGGAGAGAGCAGCTAGGCGTAACTAATCCACATCAAGTTGGGGTTAGCTAATCATTTTATGTAAAACATGCCCTGCGTGAAATAAATGAGATGAATACTGCGACTGTAGTGGTATACAGAAAATAACACCATAATTTAACTTTGGAAGGATTTCTTGGTGTGGTCAGGTTTTTCTTCTAAAAATCCACAGCTGAATTAAAAATAGTGTAGGATTATTTCACGCTGGACCAAAATGGGCTTGCATAACCTTGCATGTCTTCCGCTCACCGAAAAAGAAAAAAAAAGAACATACCCTATTATGTCTATGTGGCCATGTATTATATATTATGTCTGTCTGGGGCAGATAAACATGGCTTAGCTTGGAGCCTCTAATGTAGGTCTCTGTTGGTGGTGTCAGTAACACCCTGGGTATTAACCACTCTGAGACCCTCCATTTTTTACACTGCTCTATCAAACCACAACAGACCTTAACTTAGCTCTCACGATTTGAGCCCAAGCAGTCTGATTCTACAAATGCAAACCTATATGTAAACCTCGCCTGATGTTCATCAGGAATTCTTATTTTGTTTCACTTCCTAATTCTGTTCCTGAATGGAAGAACATTTTGAATTCTGGGATATTTGAGTTCAAAAACAATGCCCCATATGTTGACTTATACTAAATTACAAACTAACACATTTTGTACGTTAATTTATGTTGTTTTGTTTTACCTTTCCTTTAGTTACATATGGAAAGCCCTTGGAGAATATTGGCTTGCATTTAACCACATGTATCTGTCTGCCTGAATGACGCTCAGTTAAAACAATTGTGTTGTCTATTTCTCAAATGTGCTGGGTCTTGGCTTGGTTACAGGAAGTACTTTGACCTTCAGGGGCTAGCCATGGCTGCAGGTGGTCTGCATTACATAAAGAACACTCTCTTGCAGAATATTGCAGATGTATTAATCTTATCTTGACATGAGGACACCGGGACATCCCATAGCAGCTTTAGTATGATCAATCTGACGTTAAATAAAAGACATTAAGAAGCATACATTTGGGAGAATGTACATCAACAACAGGGACTGATACTGGACGTTTGAACTGCACATAATGTTATTATAAACAGAAGTTCATTAAGTCATGTTATATTTGTGTCACAGTATAGAAATGTTTGTTTCAACAAGGTATGTGGCTGTATTTTAGCTACAGGCACCGTGTCTTTGTGGTCTCGGTGTGTACGATTTGTCATAGTTTGTTTACTCCTGAATCAAGCATTTTGCTAGTAGTAGGTCCCAAATAGTGTATTTTCTCTCCAAACTTTAAAAGTGATCAAATTAACTCAGTAAAGTATAATAAGCTACATCACAATAGTATAACACTGAAAAAAGTACCTCACCAAAAATGCTCACCTCAGACGAGGTTAGGATACAGCAATGTAAATAATGTTCAATCTTTAGAAAGGACAATATAGTTACAGAAGAACACGAAAGGAGCACACATTCATCGACCGGGTCCTTCTCAGTTTTGTGATCAATCAAACAAAGCATTTGTGTTCTTAAAAGTCTTTTCTTCAGAAAGTAATTGTCAATGTTTAGATATCACAGGCATTGAATGAAGTGAAGAGAGTGGATCATTTAGGGAAGAAACTCGTAGTTCATCGATTTTATATAGGCAACCATCCGCAGGTGGACAGTTTAACTGAAGGATTGGTCCATCTCGGCCACCCTCGGGTTCAATCCAACCAATCGGGTCTCTTGTGAGGCTTGCATGTGTGTACGTCCACCGTGTCCTCACAGTCCTGGCACTCCACGGCGCAGCACCACTTAAACTTGCACTCGCATTTGGTGACGCGTTGGACACGCATGGTGTCGTACCCACGGCCGCAACACATGACCTCACAGCTGTCTGGGCCTCTGGATGACTTGTCACACTCGCGACCCGCTGTGCCCAAAGAACCTGTTGTAAAGGGGGGGGAAATGGGAGTCTTTTAGCCCCTCCTTCTCAACAGTTTATGATGAAAGACTGGCCGCTCAGGCCATTTGTTTCATTCTGCAAAATGCAAAAAGTACAAAAGACAAGACCTTCCATCCTCGGTGCAGGTATTTTAGTTTGGTGTTTCAAAGTTAAATTATGTATTTATTGCTTGTGGTGTGTTTGCATGTTTGTGTTCAAATTTAAAGTTAATATTCCTTTTTGGGATGTTTAGTAATCATAGGGATGAGCTTTGGCCATTATGTGCATCTTATTAGTGTTAATTTGGAGTATAATGACTTCTTTCTAACCCATCAACCAGATGTGTATACTTACAAACGCTCATCCAACTGCATGACAAAGTGTATCACCTTTAATCCCTCAAAATAGTTACCCTAAACTCACTTTCTCGTCACCTTCTGTCTCAACGTTGACGCCGAGAAAAGGTGAGAGACTGACTGCACTTAAAGTCATTAAGGACATCAAACAAAGTAATCAGGCCTGCCCCAAATTTAGAGCAGTGCGTGTTAATTAAGCACGCTGAAGATCAAGCCTAAGATAACATGTCCTGTCTAATAACAAGGCGATCCTTGATGAGAAGCAAAGCTTGTGAAGCCAGATATTCCCCCTCGGGTGTTAAGAGGGGAGAGCTCAAACGTTACCAAAGGAAGGGTTTCAGAAATAAGCCTGCATGTATCCTTAGGGTGTGAATTCCAATACAATGGAGATTACCGGCTAGTAGGGTCATCCGTCCATTTTAAGGTCACCTCTATAGGGTTAGGGTTTGGACAGGGAGGGCGGGGATGGGGAGAGCCCAAGCTATCTTTCAAGTGTCTCTTTCACTTCATCTCTTTCCGCTCAGACAATCTGCTCATGTAGCTGAAAAGCAAAGAAGCCCTAGATCACAATAAGTTTTATTGTCGGGTCGGTGTCCTCGGTTATTAATTAGAAGCTGTTTATTAACCTCCTCAGTGTTCTCCTAAAGGAATGGGAAGAGACGCCGAGACAAAGTCTTCCAAGGGAAAACAAACACATAGAGAGAAAATGAAAGAGGTCAGCTAATTGAACTTTAAGCCGTGGAGGAATGCAACCTTCAGCAAACACGTCTGTGGTTATCATAGATTTTGTGAAACTGACACAGGGCTGCAGCAATTCATGTCGTCTCTTCTCATGTCTGGTGAGAAACCTCATATTTCACATACTTCTTTTTAATGAAGATTCAGTATATTATTGCAGATGTTTGCCTGGGAAAATCGGTGAAATATAACAACTGGAGTATATTAGAGGACGGATAGTAATGTTTGTGGCGTTATTAGAGTTGCAGGCTGGAGTGGAAGTTAGTGCTGAAGAAAGTTTGCTAGAAAAATAACAGGTGACCCTGGGGAGCTGTAAAGCTGCACTCGAGAAAGTGTACGTAAAGCCCGGAGCGTCACGTTTTCAGAGGTGTGCAACGCGTGTCAAATCCCCACATAAACCACATACGAGCTGTGACTACGTCATTTTTGGTTCACCACGGTTTAGCACAGTTCACGCGTGGCTTAAAACCACTTTGGCATAGGTCAAATTTCACTCAAACACACACACACACTCATAAAAGTCTGCAACGAAAACGCCAACCCCCACCTGCTGAGCGATCGGTGAGGCAGTAGTCGGGGGAGTTCTCCACGTACACCAACTCGTTCTTGGTGCTTCCCTTGAAGTCCTGGTCGGCCACGGTGAAGCCCGTCCCGTCCTGGTTCATGGTCACCTCGACGGCCGTGTTGTACTTCTTGCGCAGGTAGTCCCCGGTGCGCCTGAAGTCGGACAGGGCCAGCCAGCAGGTCCTCACGGCACAGGAGCCGCTCACCCCGTGGCACTTACACTCCAGCTTCATGAAGCGCTTCACCGCCTGGAGCAAAGGCCAAAAGGGGCACAGGGGTTAAACCAATGATGCTTCCCCCTGTGGCATGCTGTCTGGAGGGATCTTCCCTTAGCTTGCCAAATGGTAAGCCCACATGCACTTCCAGGTCGATAAAAGGGCTGGCCAGTTTATATCCGTTCTCCGTTTTCCAGGGCAAAATTTGAATATGTGTATGTTCTTTTTAGAAATTCCAAATTCATATTGATTGTCTTTCCCTGCCTGAATCAGAGCTGGTTGAGACCACTGTTTAAGAATCATAAATTCACACTGAAAAATGTGTTACGCTAATAATGCAAAAACCAACTAGGATATCACGTTAGGTGGACATCAGCGGCTTTGGATCCACTCATCCGTCCTTATCCAATTTGGTAACGGCCGAGCTTCAATGATGCTTTTTCCGATGACAAGTTTTCCGATGACACACGGGTTCTATAGTAGGAGATTAGGCCTACTTCCAATCATCCCAAAGCAAACAGGTGGTTTAAACATTGTGCAAAGTTTTTATGAAATTGCACGGCAGGACTAGCGCTATTCAACTGAAGAGAGAGCACACAGGAGTTATTGAGGGGGACGGAGGGTCATTAAAGCAAAAACCATGGCATACATGGCAATTAGTATGCAGCGCTTTTTTGGTATATTTTTGTCTTGTTTAAACCCTGAAATAGCTGCTAAATTTTTTCATTGTTAAAACCCTTGTTAAACCATTAAGAAGCATGCCACAACCTCTTATTTATACGGCCACAACTGACTAATGGGAACGCCAACATGGAAAACCAAATCCTGTGGACGATTTGTAACCTAAACTTCTACCTGCATGATGGAAATCTAAGTTTTTTGGGGGGAATTCCGAAAAACAAATAAAAAAGATGCATTCAAATCCTGCATTGAGATTTGACTACTTACCTAATGAAAAAATATAAGAATATCCGGGCTCTGCACTAATCAATAAGTTATTCAAGGAAGGAGACGGCGGATACGATGTGGCGCACCGCAGAAGCATGTGCAACGAATTAGCCCCGACTTGTTACCAACTGTGTTCCATTGGTGTGATGCCTGCTTTCATCTTGCAGTGATTATCGAGTATCCATTGCCATCAAAACATCAGGCACCAGACAGAAAGCATGTGAACAAGGGTGTAACCGCTCCAGTGTGAACGTGGAAGATGACCCGCCTCACAACCTCTCATGGCCACCACCTCGCATTAAACTGTAACGAAAACACCCTCCACCCACTAAACACTAATACAAAAACACATCAATGGGTCCATAGCATGGAAGCCAAGCCCGTGGAAATCCTGTTTGCCAAACCGGAGATTAACCTTGCTGTACATACAATCAGCAAATTCCATGTAATAGAAACTTCCATTGCTATCCAAATACTGAAAACACTACCTCAATCATGAAAATTTAGGTGAGAGATTTAGGATTTTGAGATTAAAGTTTTAACCCCCCCTCCCACCAATGCTCCCAATGTCAGTACTGCATGCTGAAAGAATACTTTCTGTTACTCTTCAAACCAATGTCTCCATGTGGGATCCAAACTTTGTATTCAAATTATTTGGTGGCAGACTGGTGGCACACACTTATTCAGCACGGCACAATCAATGCTTAAACCGATATCACAGACGATAGGATTAAAACAATGCAGGGAAGCAGATGCCCAACAATTAAAGCATGACTGCAAGGATCCCCATCTCACCATGCGACCACAGCGGTTGTTGTGCAGGTTCATGAGTGCCCGAGCATCCTTCACCATCCTCTCCCGGGCATCCACAAAGTCCTTGGCGAACTTGATGCCGTAGTTGATGTTATCGCTGCAGCCGCCCCAGTCGAAGTCTCCCTTCTCGTCGCTGGCTCTGCCGCGCTTCTGGCCATCACAGCCGCAGATCTTCAGCTCACCCTGGCTGCAGGCCTTGGTGATGGCGTACACCACGCCGGCCGAAGAGATTGCATACACAAACGCCGCCTCCCGGCTGCCTGCGTGGACGCAGAACAGGGAAAGGAAACACTTGTGTGAAGTCTAAACAGTGAAAGGTGTTTTTTGTGGTTTTTTGCCTTGAAACGTTGATGAAGGGTGATAGCAGATGCTTGTGCCTCATCTGGCGCTTTTAGATATTGCACTCAGACCTTTTGTGTTAAACAACAAGACACAGACATTTATCACACTTCAATTCTCCATGCATGCAACGCAATTGTTGAATTTCAAGAAAGGCACCATAAAAATGTATTCAATAATAATAATCATTGTCTGACCAATAGAATGCTGCTCTTTAAAGCAGTGGAATCCTCCTCCATCCTTCTGGCAGTGGCAGCATGAAAAACAGTCTGTGTATGACAGATGGACCGACTGAAGTAACGTGGAGTCAGTTTGGTAACCTCTCCGTTGTGCTCTGCTCACTTCCACCTCGTCCTGACCCCCAGAGACGGCCGCTTCTCAGACACACTGCTGTGTTTTTCTTTTGAGGGGAGCTTTTTTTTCTCTTTTGGAAGGGGGTAATGGGGTGATGCCGGGTGGAGGAGGGGCCGAGAGAGAGCTGGGGGAGACGGAGGGGATGGCGGGGGGGGTTATTTGGTCTGGCTTTCCCAGCCAACCTCGCTGCTCCTCAGTCCTGCTCACGCAATGGAGCAGAACATGGGCGATATGTCAGGGAGTGAGGCTTTGTCTGGCTGCCAGAAACATCTACCCAAATATTTACATCTCCTATTACTGTTTATACATCATCCGTGTGGATCCCTCGATCTGCTACTTGTTTTCAGAGAACGTCCACTTTCCCAATCTTCCCTTCTTGTTCCCGGGGAAGGTGAAACCACGGCGCTTTTCTCCGCTGTCACCTCGTGGTCCCCAGCAATCGCTCTTGGGCCACAGAGGGTGTGTATAGTTTAGCGCAGGGCATGGGGTTTGTTGATAACTTGCCCTCCCTGTGTGGCCGCCCTGGCGTGCTGATGAGAGATGGTCTTCACTCTCTTACGTATTTTTTAAAATAGTTCTTAATATGTTTGATGTAATACTACTATGTGTCTGTCAATGATGGTGCCCATTGCACCCCTCTAACCCGCCCTGGAAGGAGGCATCCTTGATCTTCATTCCTTCTCAAGCTTTCTTCCTTGATCATTTCAAGAGGTTTACTTTCCCTTTAGGGAGCTACGGTGAAGAGGTGTCATAAACATATTGCCTGTGAAGCCCTTTAAGACTGTAACTGTGATGAAGGGCTATACAAACCATAATTGACTTGCTTGACTTGAGGGTTTCGAGAAATCGATGCCACTCCCATTTTGTTCCCTACGTGAACTCTGAGGTTTCTGAGGTTAATCACCTCACACTCTGGAGTCCCTCTCTGGAGAAGGCTGAAACCAGCAGTCCCACATGCGCTTTGGCCAAAGCATGTTGGAAGGTATGCATACAAAGCATTGCAAAAGCAGTTTACTCTTTGAATAAGTATTTCAGGCCATGCAGGCCTATCATGCAGACACACTCTTTAAGGGTTCTTCCAACTCCTTGAGGGGAACACCGAGGAGGTTAATAAACAGCTTCTAATTAAAAACTGATGACAACGCCCCAGACACACTCACTCACTCACTCACTCACTCACTCACTCACACAAACAAACAAACGATGGCAAGCATGCACGGACTCACTTCGCAGCATGACGCGGCCGAACACGGTGTGGTCTCGCTCCAGGGTGCTGCAGTTCCAGCGGTGCTGTCTGAACTGGTGCTGGCACTCCCTGATCCACTCCTTGGCCCCATCGCCGATGGACTGCATCAGGTCCGGGTGCCGCTGGCACAGCTGCCGCTGCTTGTTGACCAGGCCTGGAATGTTGTCGCAGATCACCCTGGCGCCCAGCGCTCCGATGTACCTGCACCGCAAGGTAGACCGTTAGCATCCCGTCACACACACACACACACACACACACACACACACACACACACACACACACACACACACACACACACACACACACACACACAACCACACACACACACATCGCTGGATAAACTAACAACGGGCCGCAGGGTGTACGTTTTGACAGGGCTAGACGTCGTACAAGGGACAGACGTCGTTGTCCCTTGGTTTCCTAGTGACGCCCATAGGTTGAAATCGATGGGGGGGCTGATTTCCACCTGACATCTGTTTAAGGAAGAGGCGTGTCATGCCATAGGATCTATTGGATGCATAAAGATAGATCCCTTGCCACTTCTATTCCAACTTGATGAGATTGATATTGTTACAGTAGCATCATGGTTTGGGTGTTTGTCTCCGGGCCCAAAGGTTCTCGGTTCGAACCCCCATGCCTGCATGAAGACACCCTTGAGCAATATGTCCTAATGGAACTCTACCTGCTCATGAATGACATGTATCTACAAAGGAATCCCTCGCTGAGAATCAAGGCATTAACTAAATCACTAAATACTTACAAAAACATTCCAATTGATAACGGTGAAGCGGGCCATGTGAGGGGAAGAGAGGCTAGCTTTCAGTACAAACCCGTGGTAACCCACCTTCCCCGGAACATCTCTTCATTTCGTTCATGCTCACTTAGTCACTCCCCCACCCGGTCACACACCTGCACCCTCTATCCTGATATCATCATGGGCCCCTAATCACAGCCGCCACCGCCATGTCGTCCATGGCCACCGAGAGAGCAGCACCCACACACACACACAAACACACACACACACACACACACACACACACACCACAGACACAGCTATTTCCACTCCTGTTATGGCTGTGCCAGTGCCCCCCCCCCCCCCCCCACCTCATTCTTACGCTGACACCACTGAGTCCAGTGAGCAGTAAAGCAGAGCAGAGGAACGGCCAGTGTTTATTGTGTGTTGTACACAGAGGCTGTGCCAAAAGACTCCTGTGCTGCCTGGTAGAACACACACGCGTTCACACACAAACACACACACACATGAAGATCCACACACACACGCACACACACAGTCACAGTCACATGCAAGTGATAAAACATGAGATAGAGACAAAAGAGTGGACTTTTGTGTGTGTGTGTGGGTGGGTGGGGGGCTGATGGTCCTGTGCTGCCCATCAAAATGTTGCAATTGCTGCAAATGAGTAGTCATTGGATCAGTAAATGAGTCCATGTGGATTCATTATTACTTATATTCATTATTGTCCTTAAACAGCATAGGAATGGACTGGAGAATACCAAAGAATGTGCTATACATGGCTTAGACTATTACATTTAAAGTAGTAATAGTAGTTATGAAGTAGTTATTATGAAATAAATTATTACTGAAGAAGATAAAGCAGAAGACCTTAAAGGCAAATAGGATTTATAAATCAGATTCTATGTTGAAATGAAAATGGTGTGTGTGTGTGTGTGTGTGTGTGTGTGTGTGTGTGTGTGTGTGTGTGTCTGCTCCAGTGTATTGGGTGTATTGGTGTGGTCGTCGGATCCCCAAATACCTCGAGAGAAATCATCAAGGAACATTCATTCATGCATCGGTGCCTGCACCTGCCAATTACTCCAAACAAGATGGATGATAGCGGAATGTTCCCTCTTGCCATTTATCTTCATCCTTACATATAGGCCTGAAAATGCCTGCAATTGGGCGTTCATCTATTCAAAAAATGTCAGTATAGATTGCCTACCTGTTAAATCCTTTGAAATTGCCATTTTTTGTAATTTTCGGATGGTTTTTTTAGGCAGTGTCGAACAAACCGAAACAATTGACTTGTCATGATGTAGGAAGGGTAGGCTAAATGTGAATTTGTTTCGTCTTCTCGCAAACAAACATGCAAAATGAGAAGGTATCCTATCAATGGAATGCTCCCCATTGTAATGATCATGCTTTAAAATATACAAACGCATTAAATTCAATGTTTACCAAACTTTTCATCGCATGACTTTAGCCCAAACGTTTCAACACACCAAAACGTTTTCATTCGCTTTTTGAGCCCATTTGGACGATAGAATAATGAACAAGAATGTTGCGATGATTTAACTTAAAACAATCTCAGCATCCACAAACACAATCTAAATCACACTCACCACCACGATGAATCCACCCTCGGTGTAAACATAAGCAGGAGTAAAGTAAATGTGAAGCATATCCTGGACGTGCGTTTGGACTGCCGGTGCCGGATAATTGTCCCGCTGCGTGTTCCACTCCTGATCCCCATTGTTCCATTTCTGTGAGCATTTCCCAGACACAACATTTTTCTCCCCCTATTTATTGGCAACGGCGTGTGTCAGCCATGATGCGTGTCTGGTGTTTCTCTGCTGTCCATTGAAGATAAAAGAAAAAAACAAAAGGAAGTTTGGTGTTAAGTTTGAGCGTAGGGTAATCTCCATTTAACGTTTATCCACAAACTTAAGCTAGACGTCCGACGAGTTTTTCCATGTCTTCGATGTTCAGTTGAAAAAGTTAATATTATTTAGAAAAAATAAAACAATAACACATCCCCCTTCAGTCGTTGAAATGAACGCCAAAATATAGGTGGGTAAACCAAAATAATAGCTGTCAGGTGACAGTGGCAGGCTGCGAGGCGCGTCGGTATCCAGAGATGCGGTGGACAGCCGCGCACCTTTCCACTTCAAGAATGAAGATGCGCCGGACGCGTGCGGCGCTGGAGCGCGTGAGCTGTCCGTGCCAGTGTCAGGCAATTACAAATAGTGCCACGCTGACTTATAGACGCTGCTTGTGTATATATTTAGACAGATAGAAAGTAGGTCTTGTTATGTTATGAGGGCATAGCGCTAGAAATAAGCTATCTGTCTTGACTTCTGTGGAACATCCATTTGTCCGCTGTCCTTGTCGCTTTAGCATGGAGTTCATTTAAGACTGTTAGAAAGTTAAGGCGCGCGCACGAACACGCACACACGACATGCACGTTCACACACACACACACACACACACACACACACACACACACACACACACACACACACACACACACACCGAACACACACACCCCCCCCCACCCCCACGCCCCCCCACACACACACACATACACTTCAATTTATTTTACCATGCTACATTTAGCATATAAATTGACAATTTGATAATTCTATAACCTTTTGCTATAACCCAGATGTCTATCAATAGGCTATGTGCTTGACGTATAACAGGGAAATGCAACACAGTTTAATTGTCTTACTAACCAATTGACTAAATGAAGCTAATGAACACAAATGTCAGACTTTCGTATGATAAACTCCCTTATTGGTTTAAGGCTTCATGGAAGTGTGGCTCTGAGGTCTTTGAGTCAGATTAAAAGTATTTAAGATGAGTCAAGAGTAAAGCAATGCTATGGAGACTTTTTAGTTCATCAAATAATCCAAAATATTCCAAATGATGACACTGTGACGACGTTTTAATGATAGTGAGGATGGACTCGGGACTTTGGGTGTTCCAACTCTTATCTGAAAAATTCTGGTTTCGATCCCTAATGTCCACAGTGTATACCTGTGCCACGTCAGGCACTTTATGTTTGGTCTGGTGTTAAATAGCAATGTTCTTTGTTTTGGGTCATGTCTAATGGGATTGTGTGGGGAATGGGGAGCAATTGGAAGCTCCCCATTGGAAGGTGGTTATGTTGTGTTTTTTTGAGTTGTTTGGAGGCCCACCGCCCAAGATGCCGGCCCTCTTGGGAGAGAGAAGCGCCGTCAATATTTTTTTTTCTGTTCATATCTGATTACGTTTTTTGTTTTGTTTGGACCTTTCCTTTATTTAAATATGTTTTGGGGTTTATGTTTGGACCTATCCTTCAATTGTATACTTTGAATTTCAACATGGGTTCATGGACGTCTAAAACCTTCATCTGAGACATCTGATGACTTTAAAGAGCCCGCTATTTGACTCCCAGGTGTCTGTGTGATTGCCGATTACAATTAGTCTCTTGTTGCAAATCTGCCCTACCCTGTGACTTGGTGACATCACAAGTTGGAGTATCCCGTAGGTGTATGATAGGTAGATCAGTCTACCAGCTTTGAGGGGACAACCAGCAACTGGTAGGCTTATCTATCATCATACATCTATGTGCACACTACCACTTGTGATGTCACCAAGGCACAGGGCAGATTTCGAAAAAGCTTGTAAAAAGCCTAAACACACTCACACCTGGTGATAGCATATGGGCCCTTTTAGTATTTATTTGTTGTGTTTCAGCATTAAACCAAGGTGTATATATTGATCAGAACATCATAGCCATAGTTTTGGTCGAACTGCATTATACCTCATTGAGCTAGGTATGAGCTATGTTGTTCAATGTTAGATGCTGTTTCTTACATAAATTCACTGAAAGTCTGAGGATGAGTGTTTCGCTAAGGGTTGCTTCATCTATGAAGAGTCCATAATAGTTCATGTTTTCACTGCTCATTGAGAAAGAACATCCATGGAAACATAAATTTGTTGATGGACACTGATTCTTCTCAGTTTGTTTTCTGCCAGACTCAGGCCTTGTGGCCGTCCTCTGCTCATGTGAAAAAAAGTTGCCTGTCTGACGGAGAGTTCTAGCACTAACCTGGATAGCTAAACAGTGTCTAACACACACACACACACACACACACACACACACACACACACACACACACGCACACACCCCTTTGTGCTTCACTTGTGAGAAGAAACCAACTCCTTTTCCCACCAAAACATAAGAGACACAGTTGTGTTTTAATAAAATTTGATTTTAAAGTACAAATCCATAGCATTAGTCACGCACACCTAAATAAAGGTCAAGTAAAATTGATCTGCCCAAAAATTAGTGTGTGTGTGCGTGGTTACCTGTATCTTACATCTATAAGACTGTTTTGGGTAACAAATTGGTCCTCTTTATGCCCTGTCTGAGGTGTACTTATTATAGTGCCAGCATTTTACCTGCCAGGCTGTCTTGGCTGGGCAGGTTGCTAATGTTTCAGAGAGCAGGGCTGCTTGTCCTTTAGTCATGTCATCTTTGGGTATGGAGCCCCTCAGATCCTCATTACATTTGACCCTGTCTTTGTTTACCACGGGACAAGCAATGGATACTACGGTGACAACTCTATAACAAATTGCCTGTGAGACAGCAGGTGATGGCAGTGTTAACAGCAGTCATCTCTCTCTCTCTGAGGAAGCTCCAGCTGTGATATTTATGGAACTCTGTACTAAACATCCAGTGTCCTATTCAGGGACCATCTTATGGTCAAGGCTAAGTTTGGACATGGAGAAGGGGAGGCAGGGGTTAAGAAGTTTATGATGTCATTGTGTGTGTGTACATTTGCGTGTGCAATGAGGCGTATGCATGTATGTTTGTCGGCGGGAGGGAGAGAGACAGTACAGTAAGAGCAGGACACAAGAAGACAACCGGCAAGTAATATGTGAAGCACATTAGACTGGGTCACCCAAAGAGTCAAGTGAGCTATCTGGTGTGTTACTTTGTTTTTAATAACTTTTCTATTCATCGTTAAGAAAAGCAGATGGTGGTTGGATAGGGAGACAGTAGTATTTGAGGTTAATTGCCATTTTAATTTATACCATGTTAATTGTCACCATGTTAATTTCTGCAGTTTAATTGTTATTAGTTGAATGGGTACCTTATTACGATTCATAAATCGTGACAGGTTTTGTCCCTTCTACAGAACCAAAACTATGATCTCTGCATTGCACAACCTTAAACATGGCTTTGGCGACCTTGGAATGACTCTTGATTAATCCCCAAACCCACTTTACCAGACTACTAACCCCTTCACGCTGTGTGTAAATAGACTTAGAAGCCTCAGCTTTTCTGACAAATGTAAATGATAGTGTTGATAGTTTCCTAAAGCAAGTGATTGGGAAGGACATGAATCTTTCATTAACTGAGTTTTAATGGAGTTGTTCGATGCTTTGGACAAAAAACGTCAGCTAAATTAATTTCATGCAATCTAGAAAAATTAGGAGACTCTAAATAGCGTTGAACGAACTACATTTTAATCGGTAGTAGCTGGTATTTGGTCACTTGCCCTGGACCGATTTGGTTACAACTTTGCTTCAATTGTGATCCTTTATTTCCAATGTGGGGTGGAATGTTAATCAGGTTAATAGAGCGGAGAAGGTGAACACTAAACGGCTACTTCTCTTCCTAGCAGTCAAAGTGAGCTCTAAAAACAGTCAGGTGCTCTTGGCTCTCCTCCAAAAGGGACCACCTGGCAACTGTGTGTGTGTGTGTGTGTGTGGTGTGTGTGTGTGTGTGTGTGTGTGTGTGTGTGTGTGTGTGTGTGTGTGTGTGTGTGTGTGTGTGCGTGTGCGTGTGTGTGCGTGTGTGTGCTTAAGTGTGTGTGTGCGTGTGATGAATCATTTACTGAGATCGTAATTCATAAACTACTAATCTTGTATTTATAATGAGGCATGTGACATGGAAAATAGTTATTAGAATAGCTTTATTAATCCTGTTTTGAAAAGGGATAAAATGAAACTGTCTGCAAGTAGGCCACATGCACAATAAATACCTTAAGATTTGCTACTACATTTATAACACAGGACTACATTATTTGTTTATGTCTGACTACCTGCATTTATATAACACACTGACCTCTAGAGGACACTTGTTGTACATACAGTGCAAGAGCCCTGGTCAAAATACAAGTACGATTTTTTTTTAGTTGTAACAGACCGCTCTCTTGTTACGGTTATTGGGACTTATGTATTGGCAGTTAATTGTCTATTACACAAATGATGAAGCCTTTCCTTTGGAGCGGCATGTAGTTACCAGTTGGTTGCTGGTTTAATAGGTCCATGGTTTCTTTAATAGGTCCATGGGTTTAACTCCATGGGCCTCATTTTAGATGTAGGTTGGTCGGTGTTAACTGCAGAGGTCCTGCACTTTGGTTGATCCTGCAGACGGAATTATTCTATCCAATACATCTTGGTGTTGAGGGGAGATGTGGAAAAGCTTTGATTTAAAACCAAATTTTCCAATGTGTTTAGGAATGCTTGCATGAATTGGCTGCTTGGTCCTCTTATGTTTCAACCAATTGACCAGCCAGTGATGTTATGAAATTCTTCCTACATATAAAATGTCGCTTGCACTAATCCCATGGTCATTGTTGTCAGGCCCCTTGACGTCTTCTCGTATGCTTCATTAGACTCACCAGTCCCAATTCATAAATTGTGCTCGACCAGTGCGCTTTCATTTTTTGTTCTTTTTGTTTTCATGAATAACTCTCAGGTGATCTCTGCACTTGGTACTCACTTTCCCTAAAGCACTCTCTGTGAACCATTATTCATGGTTCACAGAGTTTTTATTCATCTTTTTTTTCCATTTGAAAATAACAGATGATAAACATTGAATTGGACTTGAACTATAAAATAATGTGGTTACTTCAAGTAGTTTAATGCATTTTATCATAAAATACAGGTCTTTGAAATGTAAGCATTTTTTTAACAAAGAATCAAGCTTTAATTTGGAGTAATAATAACAAGAACTCAACTTAATTAATTAAGTACAGATATGTGACTAGTCAATGTTTAATCTATATATACAAAAAAAAGTGTACATTTAATCTGGTCAATATACATTCGTTTTCAGATGATATTGTCCATTTTCATATTGCTTAGGATAGTACTTTAAACATAAAAATAAAACAACTTCTAGGCCAACTGATGATCGATAACCCCATCAAATGAATTAATAAAGTGGCAATCTTCAAGATTTGTTTAATTCTCTTTGGCAAACCCTTTGGTGATAAGCAGGAATTGTTCCCGTAGATCCCAACGATGTCGCGACCGGCACCCAGTTCCTAACATTCACCTACTGCAAAGGCAAGGGCTTCCCTCCGTGAGCCACAGGCTCAATCACCATCCTTTTTTCCTCTTGCGGCGATATATAGTGACATTCATTTACAAGAAAATCTTCGAGATTGCCACTTTAAGGCCAGAAATTTGTTTAATATACATTTAAAAACATAGCGTGACCAGCATATTGGAATATATGGGAAATAATATGAAAAGTACCCCTCATACTCGTAATAGTGCATTTGATTATAAAAATAAAATAAATATAATTACATGGATTTATCTGAGTTATTTCTTTGATCATCAAGGCTGAAGACACAAATTCCATCATGGCATCATGTGATCCTGCGGTACAGCAAAAAGACTTGAAATGATTGGTCAGCTAATTTAGCTATAACAGCTGTATTTTCAGAAGCCCATTGAGCCAGCAGCTGCTGCGTTTGGGTGAGCCGGTTCAGCCGGCCGCTCCGCTCGGTTCAGTTAGAAGACACCACCATGTCCAGCTCCTTCACTCCCTCCTGGCTGGAGGTAAGGCCGCAGTTCGCCGCGATGGGGCTTTCCGAGTAAAGCGCCGCCGACCTGGCCCCCAGGGCAGGCGAGGCTGGGGCCTGGGCCAGGCCCGGCTTCTTAGGAGGGATGGGCGGAGGGTTGCCCCTTTCCGCCCTCGGAATGGTCGGCGATCGGACCCCCTGGGCCCTCCCGATGACCGGTGACAGAGGCGCCGACAGGTTGCGGTAGTCCGTGCCAAAGGGCGAGTTGTTGGGTGCGGCGGGCCTCGCCGCGGCGCCCTGCTGAGCGCTGGTGAACCGGGACAGCACCTGGGTGACGGTGCTGCGGGCCAGCTGCTTGACCGGGGTGGCCTCCGGAGAGACACTCGGGGTCGGGGGGCCGGGGTCCTTCGCTGAGGGCGGCGGCGCGGGTTGGCCGGCCTGCGCCGGAGACGCGGGAGACGCAGAAGCAGGGAGGTCGGGATCCACAGTGCCCTGGAACTTATGGCGCGCGGCGTGGAAGCGCTGGTTGATGCCCGCCTGGTACGAGGACTGGAAGCTGCCCGGGCTGCCGGGGCTGGGGCGCTGGGCGGGGGGAGGGGAGGAGCCGGTGGTCTCGGGGTCGCAGGAGGAGGAGGCCACGGAGCTCTGTGCCTGGCGTGGGACGGGCACCGCGGACCGGCAGTCTTCCTCCGACAGGACTGGAACGACGCCGCTAGGGCTGAGAGGCGCGCCGTCCGCTTCCTGGTCGGGGGGCTGACCGTTGACTTCTGGCAGGAACGAGGGAGCGTTTGGCTTCCCTTCTCCTTTAAAGCGCTCGGCTGCTGCTAGCTCTGTTTGACTGTTTGCCAGAGGTTCGCTCGTAGCATGTAGCTCTTTTCTCTCCGTGGATCCCACGCACTCCGCCCTCGGTTCTCCTCCTAAAGTCGTCCCCTCCAGCCTCCTCCGCAGTACTTCCAGCTGAAAAGGAGAGAAAACCAGAGTCAGGCTGGAGGAAACAGTAAGACTGGGACTCAACTGCCAAACAGTCGTACATTTTCCTTTGTTAAATATGCTGCTCCCCCCCGCCCACGTCCCATCCTCCTCCTCCTCTCCAACCCCCCCCCCCCCCCCTAATTACAGCTATAAGGTTTAACGATGAGACTCCCCAATACTTCACACAATAGATCCTTTTCCAACCAACCACACGAAACAAATGGACTGGAATAATCTTTCCAGGTTCAAGCTGTTGTTTACCTTTACAGTTCCAACCAACTCATTTTAATTGGACAAGAGGCATTCCATAAGTGCTGTTAAAGAGCATATCAGCATTTGGACTTTTAACCATACATGAATAACTCTTTCATGTATGGTAACGCTTTACAGGTGTTTCTAATAACCGTCAATAAAATGAACGAGCGTAAGCTGTGAACTCAAAGGAATCAAGACAGGCCTGTCCACAGCAGCGTAAATGCACAGTAAATGGAATCATACAAATGAAGGTACATGATACAGAAGTAGACCAACTAGCTGGCCTGCATTAACGGATAGGCCAATAGAAAGAAGCAGGAAAGTGTGCAGGAAATTCAGCATTCGGCTTGCGCCCCCGTAACTACGACCGGATCGCAGCCGCGCTGATGATCCGTATAGCAGCACTCACTGTAATGTGATATTGCGTAATGGACGCGCCGGCAGTGGTGAACGGTGAACGGCGGCTTGGTACCTCTCGCTGTAAAAGGCAACAGTGAGCTTCCTCCTTCTTCAGCCGCGACCGGAGCTGCTCTCGCTCCGTGTCGAACTCGGCCAGCTGCTCCTCCACCCTGGCCTCCATCCTCAGTGCTCTCCTCCTCTCCTCCTCCAGCTGCTGCTGCAGGGCCTGTGACACCTCCTTCTCCTGGGGCCAGAGGGTTCAAGGCATTTTAATACAGCGATCTTAACAACGTGTTTCATGTTGTACGCGAGACGCACAGCGGCGGTAAGATATACCACCTTAAAAACAGGCCTTGAAACGTATGGTAATGGATGACATAAGACATGTGGTCAGGGAGGTGTGCCGCTGGCGGGGTTGCAGTGTTCAGCCGAGTGTGTTTGTCAGAGTAGTCTCATGTCGTATCATAGCCGCCGCACCAAGCCGACCCAGCGGGTGGGGTTTAGGATCTCCAACACAAGGTGGGTTCAGAACCCAACGCCTCATTTGCGCATCGCTTGATAACGTGCATTAAACATCTATGTATCTCCTCCCCCACATTAAAATCCCACTTTAGTGTCCGCTTTATAGATGTTAGATTAACATCTGCTTCAACAGTATCAAGACACACTATTCTCATCCTTGCCGTGTCGCGACAAAACGGGTTTATCACGCAGCAAGGCGCCACACTGACATACACACTCGATAAAGAACTGACTATTTACTTACTATTCAATCAGTAGATGTTTTCATCTGAACGGATAATGAGTTTTATATCGATCTCATTAAATTACATAAATATCATTAATGAGTTGCTCTTGACATCTTGGCATCTGGACATTGTGCTTTGACCGCAGATCTTTCTGGCTGGGAGTTCCAAAATTCCCCGTCTGGCCATAACATAGACCCATCTTCTCTTGCCCGCCCTAACAAACAAAGTCTAGACGAGCGGGCGGTTTCCATGTAAATGAGGTGTCCACGCCGGGCATGATGGATGTCTTAACACGCGACCCTGCTTACCTTCTCCAGCTTGTGGCCGGCCTCGGCCAGGCGGTGGCCCTCCTCCAGGGCCCTGGCTCCGGCCCACTTGCACTCCTTGGCCAGGGCCGAGGTCACCTGCTTGCTCTGGGCCCGCTCCTCGTCCAGCTGCTCGGCCAGCCGCCGCTGGTCCTTCTCCGACCGCCGCGCCTGGCTCCGCTCGAACTCCAGCTGCACACAAACAGCAGGGGAGTGTAGCCAGTCGCTCTCTCTCTGTACAGGGGTTTAGTGGGGTTCAGTTTCTGTGACACGGCATCACGGTAGAGTTACGATAGAGCCCACGATACGTCATGTGGCAAGCAATATGCATACGTGTGCGCGTCTGTATGTGTGTGTGCGTGTGTGTGTGTGAATATGGGAGAGGCATGCAAAAAAATTGTATGCTACATCCATTAGGGTGACGTTCAGTCAACTTAGTCTAAAGAGTGATGCGGCAGATGGCTGTGTGGCTGAATCAATTATGCATTGTTGCTCTTTCATGGGCGATTTGTTTCCAAGGTGATCCATCGATCACACTTTTCTAAATGGAGCACCTGTTGCTGTAAGCGCTCCCTCTCCTTCTCCAGGATATAGGTGACGTCATCTCCTTCGGCCGTGTCCTCAGCGTGCCTCCTCTTCTCCTCTTCCAGGTCCGCAATGACCTGATATTACCACAAGGGGGACACACAGGGGCATGAATGGTAGACCTCCCCGAGACTCTTTTTCATGGGTTCTTAAAGGCAATTACGGTTTGTTTGAAGCGATGCAATTTCGGTAAACAAGGATGCTGGTGGCAATTTAGTCCAACAAGCACAGATTCCATCCAATCGTCTTCACAAAAACAGCTTTGATGTTGGCTTGAATTTCTTTTGCAATGTTGCGTGGTACGCAGGCAAAGTTACATGGTATTGCATGCATGCTATGCACAGCATAGTTTATGCTCATGTGCTCCATATCGCTCAATGGCACACTGTTTATTTAACTATGCTCCTTGATTTGACACACGCGCAACGCATGCTAAACCAGTGTGAACCGGATCTAAGACGTATTTGTTTTTCAATACCCTGCTTCATCTGCATGGGTGGGCCCTTATAAAATATAGCCCATTGAATGGAAAAATACCTTCACCTCAGCCTAAAAACCAGCGGAACAAACACACACACATACACACACACACACACACAAACACACACACACAGACCCACCCTTCTGTGCCTGCTCTCGGCCGCGGCCAGCTGGGCCAACATCTTGTCCTGCATCTTCCTGCAGTGGTTGACCACCAGTTTGAGGACCACCAGGGGGTTGGAGGTGGAGGGGGAGTGGCCCATGAGGTGCCTCTTCTGGTCGCCCACGGCCTCGCTGTCCCTCTGCAGGGCCAAGAAGGGATCGCTGAGGCTGTACTTCCCGTAGCGCTCCCGGACATAGAGCTCTCTGCGCTGGGCCTGGAGTGGGAGGGGAGAGAAAAGCCCGGGAAACGCTTCAACATCATTACGGACCGAGGATATTATCTATAGTACCGTCTTGTTTTTTTACATAGATGGTGTTGAAGCTTATCCGATTCACATTGACTGCTACACTCCATAGTAAAATATTCACAGGTTGGGAAGAGACATTACTAAGATGGTTCCATTAAAGAAAGAGGAGAAGGAAATAGAAAGAAGGGTAGATGGAAAAACGCAAACAATGAGGAACACCTGACTGATCTGAAGAGCCGGATCTTGTGTGTTTGTCTGTGTCTGGCTCTGTCTGGACAGCCCCCTTACAGACCCTGTTTGATGCATCATAGCAGTGGAAGGGAGAGCAGTGCCAGAGAGCCATGCCCCTCCACACGGAGCAGCAGCAGTAGCAGCAGCAGGCCTAAGGGGGCCGGCCACCACAAAGCCTGTGCTGTGTGCAGTGGGGCAGGGCTACAGAGGAGCTGTGGGCTGGGGGCTGGGGGGCTGAGGTGGAGGTGGAGGTGGAGGTTTTCAACAGGAGAGAGAGAGAGGATGAAGAGATTAGAGAGGATAGGTTCGTGTGAGGGACGCCGGCGGCAGAGCTCCTGATGACTGATAACGAGGAGATCCTAGAGAGACGGAGAGGGAGACAGAGAAGGAGAGAGTCTGGAAGCACGGGGAGGAATGCGGCCCATGTTCCCTTCCCTTTATCTGGGCTCCACTCCTGGAGAGCGTCCATTCTGTACATTCTCAAACTGTTATATTACACCCAGCTCATTCAGAGGGGAAACTGGATCTGCTTCATCATGGTTATGTTTTTTTTTAACAATGGCCTGGGTTATTTCCCTTGACGTGTTCGTGCCAACGTTTGGCACGAACATCTCAAACTGATAGCAGGCCCTTCTTCCCATGCTACTCATGGAGACGGTCACATGGCTTACTGAGATAACACAACAACACCACGAGAATGTTGGCTTCAGTCGCTACCTCAAAGCATTAGCACATGTTTATCAAGTGTTATTTCTAGAGTGCCTTGCCTGTGATATGATATAACTCGAGCACGGTTCACACACGGGAGCAGCTTAGACAGGATGTCTTTAAAGGAATGACATTAACAAGCAGAATGATGACTAGCACGCACCCTCACCTCAGTGCATATCACAATACGCATGGCTGCCATGTCAGTTTCATGGCCGTTCAGTGCTAAAGCTGCCATGGGGGCTTGTGTGTAAATATACTGTACGTCGGAATATTTCTGAAGATAATATAAAATGGTAGAAGAAATAGCCAGACCCAAGAACAAAGGACGTGAGTAGAAAATGCAGTGCAGAATTCAGATAAATCAACTGGGCTAGTAAATAGTCCTGAAATAGGTAACTTAATTTGAGTTGTAAAATCAGACTTTAACACTGTGTTAACAAATCAGTAGTCCTATTTCTATGTCAATACCAAAACAACAATTATAGCATTACCATATTGTAACCAAGAGGAGAACAAAAAAAAAATGTTATGATGGCAAATGGAAGTTCGGTGCTCAGGTAACAGGGGAAGCAGAGGGTTCATTTTCATCCAAAAAACCACCCTTGACTTTTTACTCCCTTTTTTTGTACGGTGAACAGGAACCCTGTTGCACGCCCACCGACACATACAAACACACACACTGTTTCCCAACAGCCCGTCTTTCTCACCCGCTTTCCCCCCACCACCACCACTCAAAGCCCCCACACAGGCCTTTCGCTACACATACAGACTTGTTCGTGCGCGACACACAAAGGCAGTCTTGTTTGTCCTGCCTCTTCATCCTCCCCCTACTCCTCCTCCTCCAGCACCGCTCTGAAGACGGGGCGAGGGAGAGGAGATGACAGGAAACGCATTCCTTGTGCGTCTACCGATGAGTGTTAAAGTTCACCCAAGCTCATCCTGTGTGTGTGTGTCTGTGTATGTGTGTGTGTGTGTGTGTGTGTGTGTGTGTGTGTGTGTGTGTGCGCGTGTGTGCGTGTGTGTGTGTGTGTGTGTGTGTGTAAATGTCAATGTGGTGATCAAGAGACAGAGATTGTGTCCTTCATGTTCTGTTCGTTTTAAGTTACAGTGCACCACATTGATTGAGGGGGATTTGTATAGATCTCTTTAAAGGCAGACGCCATAGTGCCTTCAGCCCAGGCATCATCAACAGAAGCCAGAGGGATTATGACTGATAGACCAAATCCCCACTCTGTGTTGTAATTGCTCTGTCCCCTCTGTGGCATTGTTTAAAAATATGGAGAAAGTACCGCGTAGAGTAATGCATACCACACAAACCAATCAAAACTGGATTTCATGGAACAATTTAGAGACACATTGGCTTTAATAAGCGCTCTCTATGCAAAGTCATTTATTATTAAGACTAGGATAAATGCTCTCGACATTTCAATGTGACATTGATACTGCATGGAACAAAATAGTGAGTCCCTGCATCTGTAATAAGACCCGAGTAGCAATTATTATAGCCTAATTATAAACGACAGAAAAACTATTCCTGTGTGCAAAATAAATACTCCTTATCGTTCATTTGAATGCCTCTACACCTGCCTTATTTATGAACGGACTGATGGACTGGGAAAGCATAGCACTATCTATGGTGATAAACTCAACCCAATTTGAATATGTTGCTGTGTAGCCAGAAGAAAAATACAGCATGACACATTTTTTAAGGATGCCTTAATTTGGCCTATTCTGCCCTCCGCCCGTACCATGACAATCTGAATAAAAACCTGATCCGCTTAAGGGTTCATTTAAATATTTCCTGCCCGGTCCCCTTTGAACTAAAAAAGTAGTAGCCTGTGAAGTCCTCTCCAAATGAAGGCCAGTAGGCTTGATGACTGCGTGAGTGTGTGCTTCGCCAGAGACTGGCTTCCTTTCTGTGAAAAGCCACAGCCACAGAGAAGTGAGCAGCTGTGCTTGTGAATCACTAGCGGAAAAATGCAGTGGATGGTTTGAATACCACTGATAGTCTCACAGCATTAATATGAAGACATTATAAAAGAAGCCAGTGACAACCCACTGCCTTTATATGACACAGCAGCTCACGAAACCTTAAAACGTGGACGCCATAGACTTCACACAATCTAAATAAACTGGTGGAGTACTATTAGATTCTAAAGACTTTTATTCTTAAAAGATAGTTTTTTCAATGTTTGTGTATTTCAAGAGAAGAACTTAGGAAAGGATCATTAATCCGTTTAAGAGGGAGAGTTGGTTGAAAACAAAAAAAGGAAAACTACAAATAAACACTTGACTAAGGCGATTTGTGGCTGTGCTTAACATTCCATACATGGGCCCTTGCAACGCCACAGTCTTTCCAGTGTTCACCGGAGAAGGAAACGTATAAAATCACTGAAAGGGATTACTGTCTTGAACAAGAGCCAAGCTAAACCATTTATAACCTTCACAATATGCGTTGAGGTAAAATGATACAGCTTCCCCACTTCGATGTTCATCAATACCCAGCTCCTGTGAACAACCCTTTTTTTCCCCCTTTCAAGACTAAGGCTCGCGATTAAAATACAAACAAGCCACTACCCACGACAACAACAACAACAACAAGTCACAGGCTGGCGCCCTAATCAGAAGGCAGGTGAACACTGTGCCATTGATTTCCAACACCACCTCTCGGACCCCCCCTCCCCAGGGGTGCAGGGCAGGCCAGGGGAGTGATGAAAGCAGCGGAGCAGCCAAAACGCCCCTGCAGCTCCAGTTAAGGCCGGCGTTTATTTTCCTGCTCCCCCTTGCTCACATTATTGAGTCAGAAGACTCCCAGCTCCTCTTGCCTTAGATGGCCAGATGCCCCTCCAGAGAGATCCAGGAATGCAGTCTAGACTCTAGACACAATGCACAAACATCCAGGCAGCAGAGGCAGGGGCTATTTTACACAGAGGGTGGTTGCTCCATTTCTCTCCTGCCCCCCCGCCCCCTCAGCTCTGGTAACATACTGCCACCAGCTATTTTCTTGTTAAACGGCTCAATTTTCATAAGAAAGGATGATGTATGCCAAGTTCCAAAAATTCCCAGCCTTCCGAATCGCTGTGAACTATCGCCATTATATCAGCATGATTAAGTTAATTAAACACTGAGTGTGTGTGTGTGTGTGTGTGTGTGTGTGTGTGTGTGTGTGTGTGTGTGTGTGTGTGCGTGTGTGCGTGTGTGCGTGCGTGCGTGTGTGTGTGCGTGTTTGTGTGTACGTGTACGTGCTTGTGTGTGTGAGAAACAATAGCCAACAAATGTTTTTTCGAAGAATGCAACTGAGGTGTGCTACATTAAAGTATATACAACGTTAGGACAGGCTAGCTTAATATTCAAATATTCCAAATATTCCAAACCTCACATTGCACGTTTCCAAGAATGACATTTTAATAATTACTTTTCCTTCTATCTAATTTATCCTTGTGTTATTACAAAGTTTTTGAATTATTGCCCATCCTCGCTCCTGCCAATCCTCCCAGATGCTATCGCACTAAGGGAGTACTAAGGAACAAAACTATAACAATTTGATTTATAGAAATAATCATATAAAAAAGTATATTTTTAAACATTCTTCTCTACAGAGCAATCCAGTATGAAGAAAAGCACATATCTACTGACTACGACGCTCCACCAAACATGGTGGAGCGGCAGTAACAGTAACATTTATTTACATCCAAACCCAACAACTCTGTACAAATTAAGGTCTTATTTGGTCTGATGTCTCTATGACTTTGTTCCCCTGGATGGCTCTACTATGATAATACGTGTGTGGTGAATACATAAACACATCCAGTGTGGCTGTACTTACCTTGAGGGCATCGATCACCATGTCCCGGGCCTCCAGCTCTCCCTCCAGGATGCTGAAGAGAGTCAGCAGCTCTGGTTTGCTCAATGTCTCCATGTTCAGCATGGGCTCCTTCACAAGGAGGGAAGAGTAATACCATGTTTAAATTCATGTTCTGTAGATGCAAACCCTGGTTAATATCCTCATGATTTGGTTGTGTTATTATGCTGATGGACGATGGAAAGGGATGTCTTATGTTTGTCTGACTTTCAGTAGTCCAAAGCGATAATTGGGTTTGGGATGCTAATCATTTTAAACACATTGGACTTCTCTGCTTTTAATCAGGAGAACATTCAGAAGCTGGAATCACACACACACACATACCAGACCAATGCCCATCACAGTAAAGATTATAGTAAGCATCAAGCACGTACTCAATTAAAAAATTCTGCCACCGGGACGTATTCATTGTAATGTAATTCAAGAATGACGTAATGCATAGCCTAACACACAACGGCCATCTAATGATATTACCTAAACACCAAAGTCCCCCTCCTTAACAAAAACACATTATGTGCTCTTACGGTCGCAGTAGAGGCCTACATAAACATTATTCATCTCTGACGTACGTCGGAGGAGGGAGTCAGAAGGACACGGACGCAGTGAGGCTAGATGTTTGTGTGTGTCTGTGTGTGTGTGTGTGTGTGTGTGTGTGTGTGTGTGTGTGTGTGTGTGTGTGTGAGTGTGTGTGTATGTGTGTGTGTGCCATTTAGCCACTGACTCATCCTGCGATTCTTGAGAACAAATTCAATTACAATATAGATACACACACAAGATGTCCTATTTCAAACATTTGCCGTTCCTCTCCGCCGCTGTGTGTGAACTGAGAGCACCACAGCTCCCACCGTGACAGATGTGGTCTTTGGGTTGGCCTTATGTAACATGACATTTTTCTAAACATATGGTACGGTCGTTTGTGGAGTGCACAGTCCCTGCCACCCTCCTTCACCGAAAAGGGCAGTTGGAACGCAAATAGGGCACTTTCCAGACCTCCAGCGGACAACCAGATGATGACCGCACATCAACAAATGTCGGGCACTCGTTGAAACGATATAACAGCTGTTAATGGTATCAAGTTGAAAGCTCCCTGATACTGGGAGTTAAGGACCATTGTAAACAACCGCCTGAATGCATCTGTTGACTCCTGGTGAGTCAACAGATTATTTCTGAGGCAATCGAATTAGTGAGCAGTACTGCATGCTTAAGAAAGCATACACAAATTGATCCTGCATAGATATTAGGCTCATCCCCTATCTATCATTTTCAGTTCATTTGTCGTGTGCAACAAGTCTCCGTTCCACTGGTGACGCCCGCTATGCTTTAAGCATCCTGTGGTCGATACAACTTTCCACATCATGGACTCATCAGTAGATGGAGGGGGCCGGCATGGGGGGGGGGGGTTGGTTACATAATGACAGAGGAAGCTGCGGTCCCTTTCATATGGGCTTGAGAAGCTTCTGTACCTTATTTTTTTTTACTTGAGAAAATTTGAATGCAAAAAATGTATTCCCAGGATTTTGTTTTTCATTCCCAGTGGCCACTGGCTGCTGAACCTTAGAAGCAATTGAACGGTTGAACTCGGCAGCCGTTGAGCAGTTTAAATCTATTTTATTCTCGTTTTTTCGTTTTGTTATGGTTTCGGCAAGACGTTTAAAAAAAGGAACCTGGGGACAGGGAGTATAAGCAGGTAAGGAAGATTGGATTAGAGCCACATGAAATGCTTCTCGCTTAGAAATCCCTCGCTCTCGTTCCCAGGCTGAAGCTAAACTGCACACTGCCTAATCCGTACACAGACACTTAGCGCCCCATAGAGAGAGAGTAAACAGCCTTTTTGCCGGAACTCTTGTTCTGTGGGTTAACCACACGGGTAGAATGCTAATTATAAGTACAGCATACACATTAACCTTGGTAAGATTTTACAGGCTTGTTGCTAATTTCACAGGCCTCTGTAATCACTATGGGTGTGTGTGTGTGTGTGTGTGTGTGTGTGTGTGTGTGTGTGTGTGTGTGTGTGTGTGTGTGTGTGTGTGTGTGTGTTTTCTTTATGGGTTTTTTTAAGAACCCATTGTCCCTTATTGGACAGGCTACAATTTATCATCATTTTGCTTGATCATTGTTTTATATATAGGCTATATATAATATAGTTTTATATGAACCCTCAAAATATAATGTTTTTGTTCGTAAAGCAAACACCAAGCAACAGCATGGGAAATATATATTTCACATATTCCCATACATTCCTTCGGCGCTCATTCGATGACGAAAGCCCTGCGTCTCCATAATCCGTGCTTGTTTTAAGCCTAGTCAGCCATGTGCCTGTGACTACAGCCAATTGTAAACCCATTAAAGAACTGTGCAATCTTCACTGCATCCACAGATCATCTGTTCTCTCCATTGCCCTTCAGGATGCAAGCGGTGTTGAATGTAAATCTGTTTCTACCCCCCAACTAATAGCACATGTGTTGCACTGTGTAAAGTAGAACGTTGTTGTCGATGTATCCCATCCGTCCTTGTTGATGTGAGGTGTATTATGTTCCTACGCCATTATTGTTGCGTAACTACACTGTCACTGATGTGTGGTACGCTAAAAGTTGATTAACTAAATCCCACTTAAAACAATAAGCCTGTGTAGGCCTATTAGTCGCAGTTAATACCATATAGTTAGGCAGATTAAAAGTGCATTGAGTTAAGAGTACTGAAATAGCCTAGCATGCTATCTTGTGTCACTTCCCATTTGTCTTGATTATCAAAAATACCTATTGTACGAGTTGGTAAGTCACAATATCCATCTTGTTCGTCAGATTTTGTCACATGCTACCGGGTCAGGCACCCACGGGTGGTCCGCTCAATGTGTGAAACAGACGCACTTCCTCTCATGTTAATAATAGCCCAGAGAGGATGCATATCTGTATTGTTGCCTCTGTTGGATGGACTCATTCTCAGAGAAGCTTTTTGAGAGGAAAAAGCAACAATAATAAACCCGGCTGTATGAAGTTCGTAGGACCAAATGCCAATACACGCATTATACATCACCTACTGCGCAACGCAGGATCAGATTACCTTTACTCTTTAACGTTAGTCTTTATTCGTAAAAAAAAAAAATACATTAATGGGAGAACGAATTGTCATTTGAAGTCTGATCACAACAGGCCAATGTTTGGAAGTCGAGCTTGGAGGAGCTCTGAGTCCAGTATTGATCGCTTTGTTTGGCATCTACTCTTGGACCATAGAGTGCAGCAAGAGTCGAAGTTACACTTTATTACATATTGTACGATCTAGAGAAAGACTGTGCGAGATCAAATATGAATAAAAAAAATCTGCATACCTTCATATGTCTCTCTGACTTCTTAATAAACACCAGCATGAACTTTTCTCCTCTAAGTTACTTTTCACTTGATTTTCCTATCCAGGTCCCGACACAGCGGAACAACTGTCCTGATTCACTTTGTTTTTGACACTCAAAGCAACCAATAGTCGACATGTATTCGAGAGCACTGGCCAATTAAATCACTCTCCGACGAAACAGGGCGGGGAATGATCGTCCTGTCTTGGATGTTGGTGGTATTTCTTTGTTACGAATAGGCTTGTGTGTCGAATAGTTGTTCACTATCAAAGTTAACACTTTCCTGAGTATAAAAGTGTATAAATGAACAGGGCTAGGAGTATGTTATATCGTAAGGGACGGTAGATTACAGATTTCAACTATAACAAACTCAAACTAAATTCACACTGATTTATGTGGAATAAAACATTAAGCAATAAATGATAACACATTTCGTAATCGTTATTTATTACTGTTAGGTAGAAACCTTAAACAAGTTTACTTTGCGGGGAATTAAGAATATTTTGGATTCTTGGTCGTAATTCTTGTTATCTGCCAACAGAGGGCAGCGTTTAGACAAGTCAAAGCAAGTTCATTTGAGTCTTTACTTTGTTTGCGCCAACTTAAAGGAAAAAACGTGGTGGGCTTTTATAATCGTTTGATTCACCTTATTTCTAATAATAAGGTGAATAAACTTAATATTTCTCAAACGCCTACCAAGAAAACAAAGAGTGCCATCCTCCGTTTTGACATTAATGCGGACGAATAGGTCCCACGTTGTCCCACGCAGCAGCAGAGGCGAGGGGCCAAATCTCATAATTGTAAGAGAGGAGCCAGGGAAGTGTGCAATAGCCTTGGCTCTGATAGGAAGGGGAGGGAGGGGAGAGAGAGAGAGAGAGAGAGTTTGGGGGGGGGGGGGGGGGGGTACCTCTTCAGCTCTATTATAGACAGTCTCTATTTCAGGAACTTCAATTAAGCCGCTCTGCTTTCCTCTGCCTGTGTGAGTAGGCTAGGCTACCATCGTTGGCCTCGGAACATGCGTGCGTCATCCAACCCCAGAATGAGTTTGATTGTTGTTTCAAGTAACTCCAGATTTGGCCCTAATTATGTAAATGTATATGTTTACTGATGGTACAACATTCTTTTATTTTTCACTATGTTTTTCCTCTTATGTAGTGCTTAAGCATATCTTCAAATGCACAAAGAGGTTCAGGAGAAAGACCCTGGAGATAACATTCTACAGTATCAGAATTTCCAAAAAATGTAGTAACGTATCAAATATTAACGTTTCCCTTTCCCACATTGATCCATTCACTGACTACAGTCGTTTGCTTCGGACTTACTTGTACTGTCGCAACCGGTGGACTAGCAGAAATGGTCTCTTATATTGCAGGTATAGCCAATTTGCTTTAGCTAAGAGCTTATTCTTTAAATATACCCAACACACATGCCCCATTGCACTTGTGAACAATTTCTGTGGCGGCTTCACAAAGCTAATAACCTTGGTTGGATTTCTCAGTGTGGTCCAGCTGGAGTTTAACTACGTTTTATTCTCTTTCTTTTGTCGTTTTCTTCCTCTGGGCACAAGCTTGTTTTCACCCACCTGACATGCAGGTTAGACTAATTGGGCACCCTTAAATGGCTCAAAGGTGTGTGTGTGTGTGTGTGTGTGTGTGTGTGTGTGTGTGTGTGTGTGTGTGTGTGTGTGTGTGTGTGTGTGTGTGTGTGTGTGTGTGTGTGTGTGTGTGTGTGTGGTGTGCGTGGGTGTGCGTGTCTATGTGTGCGTCGTGTCATCCTGTCTCCTTCCCCTCTCTCAGACTGGGACCCAATTAGTGTTCCTGCCCCTGTCTTGGTCCTCTAGTACGCATGGCGGTGAGCGCCCGGCATTATGCGGCTACCAGGGGATATTTCATCTCTCCTTCACACCTGCGGCTCAGCAAGAGCAGCCAGAGTGTAAGTGTCGATGACACACCAACGTCACCACTACACCACACACACACACACACACACACACACACACACACACTTATATGCAATAAGGAGTGCATGCAAAAGCAGTTGGTAAATATAGCATCCCTGGATTCCGGGGAGAGCCGATGCTGATCTAGGAGCTAATCTGAGGCGGTTATCAGCATCTGTTGCCTCTGCTTCCCATGCAGATCATCTCGGTGGACTTTAACTTATTCATCTATTGCTCCATATCTGTCGCTTTCCAGAGCCGAGTCCCCATACACAGGGTAGGGGGCTTGGGGGGGATGAAAACCTCCCACGAGTCAGTCAGTGAGCCTGCCTGCTTACACACACACGCACACACACACACACACACACACACACACACACACACACACACACACACACACACACACACACACACACATCCCCCCCCCACACACACACACACACACTTTTTGCTGCTACTGTTGCTCTTATCACAAACGGTGAGTAGTGTTGGAGCCGTGAAGGAGTTTCCTCATAGGAAGGACATTGATTGGTTTCGCCATTGGTCGTGTGAAATGCAAATTAGAAAAAGAAAATGTCCGACCTTGGAATGGCACAGATGAACCGTCCGCAATCACAAGAGTGTCCCCAAAGGAGGAGCCGTTATGTCCGTAACCATGGTGCTCATTTGTTATCACGTGTTGACAGGTTGAATTTGCTGAGTGGGATTTAATCCAGACCACCACCTTTCTGTTTGAAGACAGGGAAATGGTTTGGTGCTTTTGGTTTAGGCCTGCTTTGGGTGTCGTCAACGGCTTTGAAGCTCTGAAGCGTTGAACCAGAGTTGTATTATATTTTGGGTGAGGCTGAATGTGATCTTGAGTTGAATCTGCTTTTCCATGAGATACACCGCCAAGGATGCAAGTAAGTCGTATATAACCGCTGTCATAGACAGATGAGATGACAAGGGAAGACAAACGACGGCGAACTTGGACTTGACCCATCGATTTTACAGAATAAAATGGAGCCAATGACAAATCACAGGCCTAAAGGAGCGTAGAGAAAACGGAGACGGTGTTCGAGCTGTTTTGATAGGATTTGTCGGCCGCAGAGGTGACATTTGAACTCCAACTGAGTATTTCTCCTTCTCCAGCACGCTGACAAAGTGAATTCCTCCTGTTCAATGAGACGAATAAACCGCCTCAATCAATTCGGATATTTTTTGTGTTTTTGCGATTTATAAATATAACTCTGGAGGACAATTGTTTCGGTGTGGACCCGACCTTAACAGGTTTGGCTTCAGCACAGTGTGGGAAAGGGAGGCTGGTTTGGTAAGCTAGAGGCATGGGGGAGAGCCAGACAAAGCGATGCAGCAATGTTAGCCAGGGAATTGGCTGATGGATAAAGTCTTTGTCAATCGCCATCTAAAATAGCAAATAGCTATCTAGAATATCCTTCTTCCAGAGAAGATATATTTAATGTCCAAAATAACATTTATAATTGATCATAAATGCTACATTTGTTATATATTCAAATGCTTGTTTACATTACAATGCATTTTATTTTTATATATTTCTATACATGAACAAATATATACATGGTACTCCTTCAGAAAACCATGAAAAGCAATAGTTGCATTTACTGTGTTGCTGTTTAATTATAGCCTAAAAATCAATCACAGACC